>NC_057806.1:606218716-606437587 GCF_018294505.1 Triticum aestivum
ACGGCTGCTGTGGCGAACGGCGGCAACGGTGGTGTTCGGCCGTGAGAGAGAGAGAGGGAGCAGCACGGGAGAGAGGGGGGGATAAGGTCAGGGGATCGGGGCGGCACCGAGAAGAAGCGCCGCGGCGTCGCGCTGGCGGGGGAGGCAGGCAGACGGGCTGGTGGCGTGGCGCTCCGGCCGTGCGCGCGCGCCGGCCACACGCCTGGCCGACTGGCGCCAGGAGGACGACGGCGGTGGTGGGCTGGGCTGGCTTGCTGGGCCGGCCAGTTGGCTGGGCCGCACAGGGAGGAGCCCAGGTAAGCTCCTCCTATTATTTATTTTTCTGTTTTCTAATTTCTGACATTTGTTTTGATTTAAATAATATATTAAATCATTTATTTAACTTATGCCAATTTTTGCAGGAGCTAGATATATTATTCCGGAGCTCCTTTATAATTGGCATAATATTTGGACATATATTAATATATATAATTAATATTTTTCCAATGCAAATATTTATGCATTAATTCCAAATGCCCAAAATAAATACCTATGAGCTCTTGAAAATATTGGTTTGATTTTTATCTCTGTCCAATATTTTCAGAGAGCAACATGAGCATTTTCTTGGACCCTTTTTGGAGAAATTTTTATTTGGGTCATTTTCAAAATGATTCTGAGGGTTTCACAGATCCCCATTTCAAGTTTCTGATGAAAGAGTAAACATGATGCAACACTCTAATGCATGACTAGCTAGGGTGTGACAACTCACCCCCACTCAAAAGAATCTCGTCCCGAGATTTGGGTTCCTCCGGGAAGAAGGCGGGATACTCAAGTCGAAGACGATCCTCCCTTTCCCAGGTTGCTTCATCCTCCGAATGGTGCGACCATTGAACTTTGAGAAACTTGATATTATGACGTCGGGTGGTACGTTCGGCCTGATCGAGGATACGAATGGGGTACTCTCGATATGTAAGATTATCTTGGAGATCAAGCGTTTCGTGGTCCACTTCACGGATAGGATCCGAGAAGCAACGCCTGAGTTGGGAAACGTGGAAGACATCATGGACTCTGGAGAGGTGCGGAGGTAGTTCTAACTGGTAGGCAACTTCTCCTCGTTTGGCAAGAATGCGAAAAGGTCCAATGTAACAAGGAGCCAATTTGCCTTTGATACCGAAACGATGGGTTCCCTTCAGAGGGGTGACCCGAAGATAAGCCTTCTCGTCAACCTCGAAAGTCATAACCTTATGTTTTCGGTCATATTGACTCTTTTGACGAGATTGGGCTGTTTTCAACTTTTCACGGACGATACGAACTTGTTCTTCTGCTTCCTGAATCATATCCGGGCCAAAGAATTGTCTTTCCCCGGTCTCTGACCAGTTAAGGGGTGTTCGACACCGTCGTCCATAGAGAACTTCAAAAGGGGCTTTACCCAAGCTAGATTGATAGCTGTTGTTGTAAGCAAATTTGGCAAATGGAGGGCACTTCTCCCAGTCCATTCCGAATGAGATAACAGAGGCTCGAAGCATGTCTTCTAGAATTTGGTTGACGCGTTCCACTTGACCACTCGACTGAGGGTGGAAGGCGGTGCTAAAGGAGAGACGGGTTCCCATAGCATTTTGGAAACTTTCCCAAAATCGAGAGGTGAAAAGACTTCCTCGATCCGAGTTAATTTCCAAAGGAACACCATGGAGAGACACTATTCGGGAGATGTATAAGTCTGCCAGCTGACTAGCGGTTATACTCTCACGAACAGGTAGGAAATGGGCTACTTTGGAAAGACGATCGACCACGACGAAAATAGCATTATTCCCTCTCTTGGTCCTGGGAAAACCGGTAATGAAATCCATACCAATATTATCCCATTTCCATTCAGGAATAGCTAGGGGTTGAAGGGTGCCAGCAGGTCGTTGATGCTCTGCTTTTACACGACGACAGACGTCGCAATTAGCAATATACTGAGCAATTTCTCTCTTCATCCTAGTCCACCAGAACCTCTGGCGTAGGTCCTGATACATCTTAGTACTACCGGGATGAATGGTGAGAGGAGATTCATGAGCCTCCTTAAGGATCAACTGCCATAGATGCTGGTTCTTGGGAACCACTAGACGGTTCTCAAAGTACACAACACCATGATCATTTGTGGAGAAACAACTAGCACCTCTGCTAGCAATGTTCTCTTTGATTTTAGATATTCCCTTATCTCGCTTTTGGGCAGCGATGATTTGATCCGTAAGAGTAGGTTTCGCCACCAAGGTGGAAAGAAAACCTTGAGGAACAATGTGAAGGTTAAGCTTCCGAAATTCCTCATGGAGAAGCGGTTGACTTTGTTGTAACATCAGGTTGTTACAATAAGATTTACGACTTAGCGCATCAGCCATGACGTTGGCTTTTCCTGGGGTGTAAGTTATTCCTAAGTCGAAATCTGTGATCAACTCGACCCAACGTCTTTGCCTGAGATTCAAATCCGGTTGGGTGAAGATGTACTTCAGACTTTGGTGATCAGTGAATATTTCGCAACGATTACCGAGGAGGTAATGTCGCCATGTCTTAAGTGCATAGACTACGGCTGCAAGCTCTAGATCATGAGTAGGATAATTCTCCTCATGTGGGTGCAATTGCCGTGAAGCGTAAGCAATTACATGTCGATCTTGCATGAGAATGCAACCTAGTCCTTGTCGCGAGGCGTCGCAGTAGATAACAAAGTCCTTGGAGAAGTCTGGCGGTACCAGTACGGGAGCAGAGGTCAGGCGTCTTTTCAGTTCCTGAAAGCTGTGCTCACATTGTGGAGTCCACTCGAACTTCTTATCTTTCTTGAGGAGTTCGGTTAGAGGTTTGGCAACTTTGGAGAAGTTCTCGACAAAGCAACGACAATAGCTCGCTAAACCCAGAAAGCTCCGAACTTGCTTGACCGATTCAGGTGGAGTCCAATTAAGGACGGCTTGAACTCGCTCAGGGTTAACAGCAATACCTTTACCAGATATTACATGACCCAGATAGGTCACTTCTGACAACCAGAATTCACATTTAGAAAATTTGGCATAAAGGCGATGCTCTCGAAGTTTCTTCAACACTAGCCTTAGATGTTCGGCATGTTCTTCCTCGTTCTTGGAGTAGATGAGTATATCATCGAGGTAAACCATGACGAATTTATCCAAATACTCCATGAAGATTGAGTTCATTAACCGAGAAAAGGTGGCTGGAGCGTTGGTTAATCCGAAGGACATGACGGTGTACTCGTATTGCCCATAACGAGTAACAAAGGCCGTTTTAGGAATGTCCCCGTTTCTGATTTTGATTTGATGGTAGCCCAACCTCAAATCCATCTTGGAGAAGACTGAGGATCCAGCGAGCTGATCGTACAGGTTGTTGATCCTGGGAAGTGGATATTTGTTCTTGATTGTGACCAAATTGACAGGTCGGTAATCTACAACCATCCGGTCCGTACCATCCTTCTTCTTGACGAATAGGACGGGGCAAGCCCACGGAGATGAGCTAGGTCAGATGAAACCCTTTTTCAAGGACTCATCGAGTTGTTTCTTAAGCTCGGCTAGTTCTAGGGGTGCCATCTTATAAGGTCTTCTAGCAATCGGAATGGTTCCGGGGATGAGGTCTATTACGAACTCAACATCCCTGTCAGGTGGAACACCTGGCAATTCTTCTGGGAAGACATCCGGGAAGTCACGGACTACCGGAACGTCCTCAAGATCTGGCAAAGGGCTGGCGTTAAGAGAATATAATTGTCGCTTGGCTATTCGGGTTAGGACATTGACTATCTTCCCCGAAGGATGGGTGAGTTGAACAGTCCTAGAGAAGCAATCAATTTTGGCTTGATGAGCCGACATCCAGTCCATACCCAAAATGATATTAATATCTGAAGATTTAAGGGCTATCAAAGACGCGAGGAAAACAAGTCTGTCGACTTGGATTTCATTTCCATAACTTACCCTAGAGGTCTGCCATCTAGAACCAGGAGTAGAAATTTCCATAGTGGATGGCATGTCACAGAATGCAACGTTATGCAAACGAGCATAATTTTCGGATATAAAGGAATGAGAGGCTCCTGTATCGAAAAGAACAGATGCCGGGTGGCAATTAACAAGAAGCATACCGAGAACGACGTTGGGATCCTCTTGAGCTTCTTCGGCAGAGATACAGTTGACATGGCCACGTGAAGCGGTGACCGGCTTGGCGTGGAATATTTTTCCTGTCGGCTTGCCACGGCCAACAGCTTTAGCAGATTGATTGGGGTTGGTCTGGGGACACTCACGCATATAGTGACCAGATTCCCCACACTTGAAACAAGTCACGGAACTGGTACGTGGAGGAGCATTGTTAGTTGGACCCCCATAGGGCTTGGCCGGTGCAGACTGTTGGACAGGGCGAGGCGCCTGGAAAGATGGCCTCGGTGTGAACCTGGGTGGCAGGGCGGTGTTGGGTACCCACACGCGGCGCTTCTGAGGACCAGCACCGGATGAGGAACCCATATCACGGCCGTGCTTGCGTGTTGCGTCATAGTCAGTCTGACCAGTTTCAGCACTGATGGCTTTGTTGACAAGTTTCTGAAAAGATGTGCACTCATGCAGACGGAGGTCACGGCGAAGCTCAGGACTAAGGCCCTTACGGAACCTTGCTTGCTTCTTGGCGTCAGTAGAAACTTCCTCAGTTGCATATCGTGCGAGATTACCGAACTCCCTGCTGTAAACATCCACAGAAAGTCGGCCTTGGGTGAAACTGCAAAATTCTTCACGTTTACGGTCCATGAGACCCTCCGGAATGTGATGTTCACGGAAAGCCTCGCTGAATTCAGCCCAAGTAGTGACATGGCCCGCTGGGCGCATAGCTCCATAATTCTCCCACCATAGACTGGCGGGGCCTTCAAGATGATATGCAGCAAAGGTGACCTTGTCAGCCTCCGCTACCAGCGCGGAACGCAGTTTGTGAGAGATACTGCGAAGCCAGTCATCAGCGTCGAGAGGCTCGACGGAGTGGTGGAACGTAGGTGGATGCAATTTGATAAAATCACTGAGTGACACCACGTTAGTCCTCTGATGGTGTGCCGTGTTCTGTTCAATACGCTCTAACAAACGGTTGGTCTCCCGCTTGTTTCTCTCAGCTTCCATCATAACCTCGGCTAGTGAAGGAGGATGAGGCAGATTTGCATCCCTGGCTTCACTGCCTTCGGCCTGCTCTTGAGAAGCAGGGTTAGCGCGCGTGTTGACCATCCTAGGTAAACAAGACAATGATTTAGTCAGGATGATAAAATTCCGACATAGGATAAAAATGTAAGGAATAACTCGAAATGCAAGATGATCATCCGTATGACATGGTAGATACAGAAACTGCTTCTTTATTCCATCGTCATACACACCATACAGGGTTTAGTACAAGACCAAACAAAGTACTATTACGGTGAAAAGAGGATTACATCTCATCGGAGGCATCCCAAGCTCCTATACATTATTTTTCTACACCTCCGGAAAGAGTACAAACTAGGTCATATCCCACGAGTCACGCGGGACGATAGACGACACAGCTAGTGCGAACTAGTGATACTACCACTAACTCAGACCGATCCGTAGTAGTCCTCGTAGAAGTCACCTCCATAGCCTGGAAGCTCAACATGATCATCCGGAAATAGACGATCTCGCGGAGCTTGTGGACCATAGGGGCTAGGATGAGGCCTTGGACCAACAGACGGTGGCCTGCGGGGACCGCGAGGTGGGGTGATGCCTCCTACATCACGCCAAACCATCACGTCTGGCAGAGCAGATCTCACAGGATAGAGATCGCGCATATCTGAATATCCAGCTTGCACCGCCGGTGCGAACCGAGTCAAAGTGGCCCAGTGGTCAGCACGGGTATTGAAGAGCTCTAACCTCAAGGCCCGATTTTCACGGTCCTTATCCTCGAGCATCTCAGCAGTAGTGCGAGTCCGTGAATCCTCCTGGGTGGGGTCAGCATAGATAGCCTGGAGATACCCTTGTGCTCCCGGAAGTGATCCTGGCATATACCGGAAATCAGAGTCCCGAAATAAACCAGATCTGACTCGCATAATGGTCATCATAGAGTAGGCGGCGTCCTGCACAGCCATCTCAATAGTAACCCCGAGTCCATAGGAGCAGTGAAGAGGCTCGGTGGATCCAGGATAAGATGGAAATATCCTGACAGTGCAGAGATACTGGCTTTGATTAAAGTCTCGGAATTGCTCTTCGACCGTGTACTCGGGATACCAGCGGTATCCAGCCTCAGTCATTACCCTGACCAACTTGGCAGTATGGCCGGGTACATCTAGGCATCGAGTCAGGCGAACCACTTGATTGAGGTTGCGAGTGGCCATCTGAAAGCACAATCATAATGCAAGGGCATTAGAATTTCTAGCAAAATTTCGGCAGCATAACAGCTGTAAATGCTCAAGAAGGATTTTGAGACATTTGACAAAGGATTTCGTACACACTCAACATCATCATATCAAAGTTCTGAATCCATTCTAACAACATAATGTGGTAGTAGAACTGAACTAGGCTTGTATCCATCAAAGTTATAAGGTACTACTGATTAGTAACACGTGATCCTGATAGAGAGAACAGATCCTAATTCCTCAACCCCCGGTGGAAGAATGGACTGACTCAGATCAGAATGTCATAAGATAAAGGAGTAAAAAGAGCCTTACGTTCCAACCCACAAACAATTCCCCTACATATAACTAAAGAATTTCTAGACTCAACATCGACCAGTTTGGCTTGGAGAACCTACAGGCAGTCCGGCTCTGATGCCAACGCTGTCAGGACCCCGACTCGATGTCACATCGATCTAGCCGGTAACACCTCATATCACTTTGCGGCCTCACGCACGGTATCCCCACGGGTGTCGCCTTACCTTTGCCCGGGACCGTTTGCGCATTTTGGCTCACGTATATGATAGTGTCGCTAGCATCCATATGATAAAGAGCCCGGGCTGACATGACTAGTCGTAAACCCAAAGTGGCACAGACTTACAGGGACAGGCATCCATGACCCAGCTTCGAACGTGTCGGTCATCAGCAAGTGGGTCCGGGCTGTAGCACTGGCTAGCAGGACTCCGGTAAACCGGGCTGTAGCGGGCTAACAGGACTCCGGTACTCAAAGCGTGACATTTCCCCGAAGGGACAGACACAGGAACGAAGAAGGACACATGCCGGCCAGCCTAAGTGTTCCAGAGCAGTAGCAAGCTACCATGGCTCAGCGCTAACACTAGGAGACATTTCCCGGTAAGAGAGGCTACTAAAGATAAACAACTAGATAGTCAGATCCCACACATACCAAGCATTTCAATCATACACACAATATGCTCGATATGTGCAAATACAACGAAGCATCACAACATGACTCTACGACACAAGTACTTTATTTAAGGCTCAGGGAGCCATACATAACATACACAAAGGTACGGGTCTCACGACCCAACATACAAGTCATACAGTCATACAAACCAGCAGCGGAAGTAACTTGTCTGAGTACAGACAACTAGTAAAATAAAAGAGGCTTGGAAAGCCTAGCTATACTACAAGGTCCTTCACAAGCTCAGGGTCACCACCTGGGCCTTTAGCCTACTCGTTGATGTCAATGTCTACATAGAACCCATCAGAAGGGGTTGCAGCGTCTTCTGTAAAAATGTAGATTATAGCAACATGAGTACAAAGGTACTCAGCAAGACTTACATCAGATCCTACATACATGCATATTATCAAGAAGGGTTGGTGGAGTTATTGCAGCAAGCCAGCTTTGACTCTTGGCTAGACTATCCTACGATACTCCAACTTGAAATGGTTTTGCGCACACGAGTCCACTACTCACCACTTCAATACACTACCGAGGATCCACCTCCGTCTTCCTACGGAAGAGCCATCCTCGGCACTCACTCTTATCTTGAGGCTTTTAGTAGTTCCCATTTACTTGTCTATGAACTGTATAGGCAACCAAGTAGTCCTTTACCGCGGACGCGGCTATTCGAATAGATTATGATAACCCTGCAGGGGTGTACTTCTTCATACATGTTTCCACCACTTAGCGTCTGCACACGACATGTGCTCGGCAGACTTCAAGCGAAAGCCGACGTGGGTGTAGACCACGACCTACCTAAACACTTAAGCCTCTAGTCCAGGTTTATCGCCTATTCAGGTTCCATCCGCAGGGAGTCCGGCCGAGGTTTCCCATACGGCCCCGAACGATGTGAACAGGGTTCCCGAGATACCTAACGGGTATTCGGTACACCCGGCCACATACCTACCGCATCACAGCCCACCCCTACGGTCAGCGCTGTCCACGGCCTCCAGTAGGCTACAAACACCAAAAACTACTTGCAACTCCTGGACAGATAGCTAGGGTGAATAAGAAGTCGAGCGGGGTCATATTTCAGGGCCCAATGCATGGTAGTAGCTGTATCTTAAATCACACATACAGATCTCAGTGCTTAAGGTCGGCTTCAATGAAACAACCCACCATGTACTCCTACATGGCCTCTCATCGATACCTTTACCAAATCGTGTTCACCACACCACTCTCATTTCCGATATAATCATTTCACTCTAGCCATCACCCAGATGAACCAGACCTGACACGACTCTAAGCATAGCAGGCATAGCAAGGTAGGAACAACACATACATATGGCTCAATCAACTCCTACACATGCTAGTGGGTTTCATCTAGTTACTGTGGCAATGACAGGTCATGCAGAGGAAATGGGTTCAACTACCGTAGCACACAGCAGTTTGAAACGCGTTGTCTTAATGCAGTAAAAGAGAGCAGGAGCGAGAACATGGGATTGTATCGATATGATCAAATGGTTAGTTGCTTGCCTGATGGTTCGATGCACTGATACGGTTCTTCGTTAGGGTAATCACGGTACTCCTCGGAGGCAGAACCTGCCGCAAGAACATCGATACACAAACATCACCAAACAATGTGCAACAATATGATGCATGCATGAAACATAGCAATATGAGTGTGTTGGGCTAATGCAACTAAAACCAGAAGGGTTTGAACAAATTTGAATCAAAGATTCAAATTTCAAACTCAAACATGGCCTTTTAAAGTGCTTTTCCTTGTTCTGCTTAAAACATCAATTTAACTTGTTTGATCATGCATGAAAATAGTACAGATGGATAGATTGGATTTTTCTGATCATTTTTCATATATAATTTGTCCAATTTGGAGTTACAGAATAAAAGTTATGAATTTTTGAAGTTTAAATAATATTCTGGAATTTCCTGATTTAATTTAAATCTAGAAATATAATTATTGCGCCAGCATGACGTCAGTGGTCAACTGCGGCTGTCTGGGGTCAAACCTGACGTGTGGGGGCCACACGTCAGTGACAGGGGGGTTTAACAGGATTAAATTAATCCTAATTAGGGATTAGTGGCGCTGGGGCCCACTGGTCAGTGTCAGGGGGGTTAACTAACAGTGGTTAGCGCTAATCCTAATTAGCTACAGGGCTGGGCCCACCTGTCAGGGACTCAGGGGGGTCCTGCCGTGGTCAAAGTGGGTCAAACCCACCGGCGACATGACGCCGGCAAGGCCCGAGACGGCGGCGCGATACGGGATCGCGCTACAGGGCACGGGCGAGGCCGTGCTTGGGCTCGTTGGAGAGCTCTTGCTCCCGCGCGTCGAACGGGGGTGGTGGCCGTGCCTGGGGTGGTCTGTACCGTCGACGGCGAGCTCGTGAGCGGTGGCCGGAGTTCGGGTGCGGTCGGAGTCGGCGTTGCAGGGTGTTTGGGGAGGCGTTGGTGCGTGCTGCGTGCTCCTAGTGAGGCGTGGAGCACGATAGTGTGCTCGGTTGGGCGCTACGGTGACCGTGGCCACGACGGCGACATCGCCGGCGGCGTCGAGCTTCGGAGCTCAAGGGGGCGGCAGCTACAGAAGGCTAGGGACGACGGGGCAAGGGGGAATCGAATCGGTGGCTCACCGCGGAGCTGCAGGGATGGTTAGCGGGCTCGGGGACGGCCAGAGTGCAGCGAATCGTCGGCGATGACCTCCGGTGGCCGAGGAGGGGAACAGCGAGGTAGGCGGCGATGCAGGGCTTCCGGAGGGCCGTGGAGCGGTGGGGAGGAAGAGGGGGTCGAGGCGGAGCTCCTGAGCTAGTCGGGGGAGCGAGGGGTGGCCGGTGACGGCTGCTGTGGCGAACGGCGGCGACGGTGGTGTTCGGCCGTGAGAGAGAGAGGGAGCAGCACGGGAGAGAGGGGGGGGGGATAAGGCCAGGGGATCGGGGCGGCACCGAGAAGAAGTACCGCGGCGTCGCGCTGGCGGGGGAGGCAGGCAGACGGGCTGGTGGCGTGGCGCTCCGGTCGTGCGCGCGCGCCGGCCACACGCCTGGCCGACTGGCGCCAGGAGGACGACGGCGGTGGTGGGCTGGGCTGGCTTGCTGGGCCGGCCAGTTGGCTGGGCCGCACAGGGAGGAGCCCACGTAAGCTCCTCCTGTTATTTATTTTTCTGTTTTCTAATTTCTGACATTTGTTTTGATTTAAATAATATATTAAATCATTTATTTAACTTATGCCAATTTTTGCAGGAGCTAGATATATTATTCCAGAGCTCCTTTATAATTGGCATAATATTTGGACATATATTAATATATATAATTAATATTTTTCCAATGCAAATATTTATGCATTAATTCCAAATGCCCAAAATAAATACCTATGAGCTCTTGAAAATATTGGTTTGATTTTTATCTCTGTCCAATATTTTCAGAGAGCAACATGAGCATTTTCTTGGACCCTTTTTGGAGAAATTTTTATTTGGGTCATTTTCAAAATGATTCTGAGGGTTTCACAGATCCCCATTTCAAGTTTCTGATGAAAGAGTAAACATGATGCAACACTCTAATGCATGACTAGCTAGGGTGTGACACAACCTCGTCTCTGGTTTCGACTCCCTATAACACTTGGTAAGATAGCAAATTCTTACAGTGTCAGTTCAACGAAAAAACTCCAGCAGTTCATCAATCTCAAAATTCCCATTTTTGGTGCACGCCATGTGTTTGCTAAAATGTCTTAGTGCACTGGACTACTAGTTTTGATGTGTTCATTGTTCATTTGTAGCTCCCTTGTGCTTGCAAATTGCTATAATTTACAATACTTAGCATTTGCAGCACTGATGCATCTTCTTCGCTATCAGTTCAAGTGATCAAAATGGTATAAAAGACAAGTTAAATATTCCTCGTTTTGTGTCTCCTTGGATCCAAAACATTTTCAATTCTAGTGTAGCTTGCTATAAGAAAATATAACTTCACTGTGCAAAAGATCAGTGGTTCAAATGTGATTTGTAATTCACTGTGCAAATGAAATATATAAGTTCATAGTAGTCTCGGTTGAGTTTATTGCTTCAGTTCAATTTCTAATTTTTGTTCAGTTCAATTTCCAATTTTAGTTCAGTTCAATTCTTATTTTTAGTTTAGTTAAGTCAATTCTTATTTTTTACTTCAGCTATCTGATGTATTCCCCATGTTATTTGAGTAATCGAAAAGTGCTTCATTTTCATGCTTCTAAGATACTACTCCTCCGTATCTAACTGAGCTTCAGCATGCTTCTTTCTGTCTTAGTACTAATTTTCTTTGCCATCATATATCACAAGATAGTACTGTTTGTATCCTGCTAATAGTTTCTAGAAACTTGAGGACTTAATAAATGAATAATTTCTTGTTGCAAGTCTGGTCTCATTGTCCATGCTATCTTGTTATGATTATTAAGATTGTCCATGCCATCTTACTATAGTTGTTAAATGAGTGAAGACAATTGTTACCATACTACTGACATGATTAAATAGGAGTGGGGTGTGGTGAGTGTGTGTTGGTTCCTGCGTGACAGGATTAAATACTACTCCGTACACAGAAAGTTATACTTGCACCTATAAAGAGCATCAATGTGGCACATGTTTCTTGTCTTCATGGATGGATCATTTTTTTAAAAGTCTAATGGATGGATCATCTTCTGTTATTCTACAGCCCAAATACAGATGCAAGATAATTGATATTGTGTCAAGAGATGTTCAGCGGCCAGAGGATAAGGCCCAAGCCCTGGCGGATGTGAATGACACAATATTGTACAATGTGCTAATAGTTGTGACCAGGTATCTGTTGGGGAACGTAGTAATTTCAAAAAAAATCCTACGCACATGCAAGATCATGGTGATGCATAGCAACGAGAGGGGAGAGTGTTGTCTACGTACCCTCGTAGACCGGAAGCGGAAGCGTTATGACAACGCGGTTGATGTAGTCGTACGTCTTCACGGCCCGACCGATCAAGCACCGAAACTACGACACCTCCGAGTTCTAGCACACGTTCAGCTCGATGACGATCCTCGGACTCCGATCCAGCAAAGTGTCGGGGAAGAGTTCCGTCAGCACGATGGCGTGGTGACGATCTTGATGTTCTACCATCGCAGGGCTTCACCTAAGCACCGCTACAATATTATCGAGGAGTATGGTGGAGGGGGGCACCGCACACGGCTAAGAAAACGATCACGAGGATCAACTTGTGTGTCTATGGGGTGCCCCCTGCCCCCGTATATAAGGGAGTGGAGGAGGGGAGGGCCGGCCCTCTCTATGGTGCGCCCTAGGGGAGTCCTACTCCCACCGGGAGTAGGATCCCCTTTTCCTAGTCCAACTAGGAGTCCTTCCATGTAGTAGGAGTAGGAGACAAGGAAGGGGAAGAGGGAAGAGAAGGAAGGAGGGGGCGCAGCCCCTCCCCCTAGTCCAATTCGGACTAGGCCTTGGGGGGGCGCGCGGCCTGCCTCTCCCTCTCCCCTAAAGACCAATAAGGCCCATATACTTCTTCTCCCGTATTCCCGTAACTCCCCGGTACTCCGAAAAATACCCAAACCACTCGGAACCTTTCCGATGTCCGAATATAGTCGTCCAATATATCGATCTTTACGTCTCGACCATTTCGAGACTCCTCGTCATGTCCCCGATCTCATCCGGGACTCCGAACTCCTTCGGTACATCAAAACTCATAAACTCATAATATAACTGTCATCGAAACCTTAAGCGTGCGGACCCTACGGGTTCGAGAACAATGTAGACATGACCGAGACACGTCTCCGGTCAATAACCAATAGCGGAACCTGGATGCTCATATTGGCTCCTACATATTCTACGAAGATCTTTATCGGTCAGACCGCATAACAACATACGTTGTTCCCTTTGTCATCGATATGTTACTTGCCCGAGATTCGATCGTCGGTATCTCAATACCTACTTCAATCTTGTTACCGGCAAGTCTCTTTACTCGTTCCGTAATACATCATCTCGCAACTAACTCATTAGTTGCAATGCTTGCAAGGCTTATGTGATGTGCATTACCGAGAGGGCCCCAGAGATACCTCTCCGACAATCGGAGTGACAAATCCTAATCTCGAAATACACCAACCCAACATGTACCTTTGGAGACACCTGTAGAGCTCACCCAGTTACGTTGTGACGTTTGGTGCACACAAAGTGTTTCTCCGGCAAACGGGAGTTGCATAATCTCATAGTCATAGGAACATGTATAAGTCATGAAGAAAGCAATAGCAACATACTAAACGATCGGGTGCTAAGCTAATGGAATGGGTCATGTCAATCACATCATTCTCCTAATGATGTGATCCCATTAATCAAATAACAACTCTTTGTCAATGGTTAGGAAACATAACCATCTTTGATTAACGAGCTAGTCAAGTACAAGCATACTAGTGACACTCTGTTTGTCTATGTATTCACACATTTATTATGTTTCCGGTTAATACAATTCTAGCATGAATAATAAACATTTATCATGAAATAAGGAAATAAATAATAACTTTATTATTGCCTCTAGGGCATATTTCCTTCAGTCTCCCATTTGCACTAGAGTCAATAATCTAGATCACATCGCCATGTGATTTAACATCAATTGTTCACATCACCATGTGATTAACACCCATAGTTCACATCGTCATGTGACCAACACTCAAAGGGTTTGCTAGAGTCAGTAATCTAGTTCACATCTATATGTGATTAACACCCAAAGAGTACTAAGGTGTGATCATGTTTTGCTTGTGAGAGAATTTTAGTCAACGGGTTTGTCACATAAAGATCCGTAAGTATTTTGCGAATTCTATGTCTACAATGCTATGCATGGAGCTACTCTAGCTAATTGCTCCCACTTTCAATATGTATCTAGATCGAGACTTAGAGTCATCCAGATCTGTGTCAAAACTTGCATCGACGTAACTTTGTACGACGAACCTTTTTGTCACCTCCATAATTGAGAAATATTTCCTTATTCCACTAAGGCTAATTTTGACCGCTGTCCAGTAATCTACTCTTAGATCACTATTGTACTCCCTTGCTTAACATAGTGTAGGGTATACAATAGATCTGGTACACAGCATGGCATACTTTATAGAACCTATGGCTGAGGCATAGGGAATGACTTTCATTCTCTTTCTATCTTCTGCCGTGGTCGGGCTTTGAGTCTTACTCAATTTCACACCTTGTAACACAGCCAAGAACTCTTTCTTTGACCGTTCCATTTTTGAACTACTTCAAAATATTGTCAAGGTATCTACTCATTGAAAAAATTTATCAAGCGTCTTGATCTATCTCTATAGATCTTGATGCTTAATATGTAAGCAGCTTCACCGAGGTCTTTCTTTGAAAAACTTCTTTCAAAACACTCCTTTATGCTTTGCAGAATAATTCTACATTATTTCTGATCAACAATATGTCATTCACATATACTTATCAGAAATGTTGTAGTGCTCCCACTCACTTTCTTGTAAATACAGGCTTCACCGCAAGTCTGTATAAAACTATATGCTTTGATCATCTCATCAAAGCGCATATTCCAACTCCGAGATGCTTGCACCAGTCCATAGATGGATCGCTGGAGCTTGCATATTTTGTTAGCACCTTTAGGATTGACAAAACCTTCTGGTTGCATCATATGCAACTCTTCTTTAAATCCATTAAGGAATGTAGTTTTGTTTATCCATTTGCCAGATTTCATAAATGCGGCAATTGCTAACATGATTTGGACAGACTTAAGCATTGCTACGAGTGAGAAAAATTCATCGTAGTCAACACCTTGAACTTTGTCAAAAACCTTTTTTCGACAAGTCTAGCTTTGTAGATAGTAACACTACTATCAGCGTCCGTCTTCCTATTGAAGATCCATTTAATCTCAATGGCTCGCCGATCAATGGGCAAGTCAATCAAAGTCCATACTTTGTTCTCATACATGGATGTCATCTCAGATTTCATGGCCTCAAGCCATTTCACGGAATCTGGGCTCATCATCGCTTCCTCATAGTTCGTAGGTTCGTCATGGTCAAGTAACATGACCTCCAGAACAGGATTACCGTACCACTCTGGTGCGGATCTCACTCTGGTTTACCTACGAGGTTCGGTAGTAACTTGATCTGAAGTTACATGATCATCATCATTAGCTTCCTCACTAATTGGTGTAGTAGTCACAGGAACAGATTTCTGTGATGAACTACTTTCCAATAAGGGAGCAGGTACAATTACTGTTGGGGATATTACCACTAGGCGTGAACCGGCCTGCTTGGGCCGGGATAACTTCATTAGTGGTATAAACAGATGAAGGCCCAAGGCCTGTAGCCGGTTTAGAGCCTGTAGCCGTAAACCGGCCTGATGTGTAACTTGTATTGTAAGTTAGGAACAGAGAGATACCAACCGGGATACGAGTATGGACCGGTTGGGACTCTATGGACCGACGGGCGTCACCCGTGTATATAAGGGGACGACCCGGCGGCGGTTCAAGGACAACAACAACTCGAGTCTAGGCGAAGCTTGTTTGCTCCCTAGCCATCGAGACCACATCAATTCCATCGCAACTAGACGTAGGCTTTTACCTTCATCGAAGGGGCCGAACTAGTATAAAACCCTCGTGTCTTTGTGTCCGCTTTAACCCCTTCAAGTAAACCCGTAGCGATGGCTCCACGACTAAGTCCTTTCGCTAGGACATCTGCCGTGACAAATCCACGACAGTTGGCGCCCACCGTGGGGCTATCGCACGATGGTTTGACGGTCTTGAAGGGAAAGCTCAAAGGACTCGAACGCTATGCTGTGGGCCAGATGACCAAGAGTCGTCGTGGCAAGATCTACATCGACGACGCAGGATGGGGTCCCGAGGCCGATTCGATTGAGTACGGGTACTGGGTCCCCTTTGGTGGCATACACATTTTCATCGGCAAGATCGGTGAGCCGGGGCCTGAGCCGGACATCTGCATCGACCTCGTCGAGACGGCTCAGCGTGCGAGATCTACCCAGGCTAAACCGGCCGTGAAGCGTGCCTTCGTTGGAGTCATCCACGGAGGAGAGCGTGAGGACGAGTCAGAACACGGTAGCGAGACCGTCGTTTATTCCGGCGACGAGTCCTCGACCGAAGAGACCGAATCACTATACCAGTTACAAGACGACCAGGTTAGGGGCTGTTCCGATGGCGACAGTATTCAGGACCCCCCAGGCCAGGTCAACCGGGTTGGAATATTCATGGCCGGCACACAGGCGGCGAATCACTCTTCGACTGCCGCAGCGATGCTCTCCGGATCAGCAGCGGGGGCAGCAGCAAGGGCAGGAGGCCTTGTGCGCCCGCCGGTTCAAGTTCTATCTGATCTGTTTGATGCACTAGCCGCGCTTATGGCAGAGGGCAATCCGGCGGATCAGGAGGCCCATAATGCAGAAATTGCAAAGGTGAGAGAGCAGATCGTGCAAGCCAAAGCGGATCTGGCAGCAGAAAAAGACAGGATGGCCGCAGAGCGGGCCGCTTTGGACGCCCAGGCTTATAAGCTCATGCTGTACCAGAACGCATCACAGGAGGTCTTAAAGCGGAAGCACAGATCACGCCTGCCGTTAGGGTTTGATCCCCGGAATCTCTTTCACACTCCAGGAGCTGGACCCAGTAATCCGCCGCAGCACCTGGAGACAAACCGGATTGAGGTACCAGGACCAGGGGGGACGGTCCAACCTCGCCTGATGGAACCTCCTCAGCAGAACATTGTGATTCCTCCGCCGGTCCAGACGCCCCCAGGTCATTATTCTAATCCTATGGGCAACCTTGTTGCAGCTGCCGCGCGATTAGAGGCTATCCCAGTTGAAGGGGACTCTCCGCAAGCGATAGAGACGCGCCGGGTTAAGGAGCTTCTCCGGACCGCGCTGATTCAGCAGGAAGCATATTCATACAGCCGTGATCGGATTCACTCTACGCCCCGTCCAAGCCGGAGCCATAGCAGGCACATGGATGAACCGGCCATATCGAGCAATGCGCGAGGCCGTGAAGCGGCCCGTGGCAATAACCCGGCAGGTGGTATTCGCGATGCTCAGGATGTGGTGGACCGGGCCCGGGCACGAAGGGAGGCCGAGTTAGCAGCACAGGATGATGCGGGTCAACTTACACCGGTTCGCCCTACCACCTTTGCCGGACCAGGAGTCGCATCCGCTTTGGGAGTGCCTTGTTTAATCCCCGCTTTACGCAATGTGCGCCTGGCCAAAGATTTCAAGGGTCCACGCAAGGTGCTGAATTACACCGCTGATTTATCCCCTGAAGCGTGGATAGAGAGTTATGAGATGGCCATGGAGATGTTAGACGTGGATGAGACCGCGTGTGCAAAATACTTCACCATGATGCTTGAAGGCACGGCTCGTACCTGGTTGAAGAGCCTACCACCCAATTCTGTCGGCTCATGGGCCCAGTTGCGGGCCTGGTTTATCCAGAATTTCAAGGATACGTGTAAGCAGCCCAAGTCCATAGTAGACCTGGCGGCTTGTGTCCAGGGGGAAGGAGAATCAATGACCCATTGGGTGCGCCGCGTTTCGGAAATTTTGCACTCGTCTGACAGGATTAATGCTGACTCTGCGATCTTAACCCTGGAAGGCAACTGCCGGTTTGAGCCTTTAAAATTGAAATTGGGACGCATGAAGCGGTTCTGTAATGACATGGGAACCCTCATGGCCGCTCTAGTGAAGTATGCTGATTCGGACAGTACCAAGGATCCCGAGACCGATGATGATGAAGCAGGGAAGGGGAGGAAGAATAGCAACTCCAAACAGCAGCAGTACAAACCGGTGGGTCATGGAAACGGAGGCAAGCGCAAGGCGGATGGCAGCATGGACTTTGTGGCCAACACTAATGCACAGGACAGGGGGCAGCGGCGCAGAGGTAAAGTGGCAAATCGTAATGGGGTTCCCAATCCTAACGCAAGCCGCTTGAATTATTTGCTGAATCAGCCTTGCCCGAAGCACGGGACGAAGGAGGCGCTGGCTAACCATCTTTGGAAGGATTGTTATATCATGCAGGAGTTTAAAAACTCTAATGCCTTCCGGTATGATCACGGGTCAGGTGGCGGTTTAGGATCCGGTTTTCATGGGCCGGATCACGATGGAGCTTCCGGTTCAGGTCGCAATCAGGGCGGTCACAATCACCAGAATAATCAGAACAGCCAGCCAGCAGCAGCAGCAGCAGTCGGGTTATCAGAGCCTGCCAAAACAGTTGAACAATGGGCAATATCATGTTTTCACAACTAGCTTGGATAAACGCAACTGAAAACTCCACAAGCGAGCGGTGAATTCTGTTGAACCGGCCTTACCTCGTTACTTGCGCTGGTCGGAGCAGCCTATCGTCTGGAGCAGAGAGGATCACCCGCCCCGGGTTGATAATCCGGGCCAGCTAGCATTAGTGGTAGACCCTCAGGTAGGGGGTTATAAATTCACCAAGGTACTCATGGATGGAGGAAGCAGTATTAACATACTGTACTATGAGACATTCCGCCGCATGGGTTTAACAGACAAAGATCTCAGACCGTCTAATACGGTGTTCCATGGTGTGGTGCCTGGCAAATCTGCATATCCTGTTGGTAAGATAGCCCTGGATGTGGCTTTTGGGGACGAGCACGACTCCCGGTCGGAAAAACTAACATTTGAGGTGGTGAAGATCCGGAGCCCGTATCATGCCTTGTTTGGCCGGCCGGCTTACGCCAAGTTCATGGCGCGGCCTTGTTATATCTACTTGCAGCTCAAGATGCCGGGTTACAAGGGGACAATAACGGTTCATGGGAGCCGTAGGGTCGCTTTGGAATGTGAGGAAGGTGATGCGGCTTATGCAGAGTCGGTCTGTGCCACGGAGGAGTTGAAGTACTATAAGGACAATGTTGATCCGGCAGATATGACTCCTTTGAAGAAGCCAACTATAGAGCATGATTCAGATCTGAAGTTCAAATCGGCAACTGAGACCAAGCTTGTTGACTTCGTGCCCAGCGATTCATCCAAGCAGTTCACTGTCAGTGCCAATTTGGATCCCAAATAGGAAAGCGCGCTCATCGAGTTCATCCGTGAGAATCGGGACATCTTCGCATGGAAACCATCCGACATGCCAGGTGTACCGAGGGAACTCGCTGAGCGCACTCTTAATGTGGATCCTAAGTATAAACCAGTGAAGCAATTCCTCCGCTAGTTTAACGAAGAAAGGCGAAAGGCCATTGGAGAGGAAGTGGCCAGGCTTTTGGCAGCTGGCTTTATCATTGAGGTGTTCCATCCAGAGTGGCTTGCTAATCCGGTGCTGGTTCTTAAGAAAAATGGCACTTGGCATATGTGTGTGGATTACACAGATCTTAAGAGGGCCTGTCCAGCAGATCCTTTTGCCCTCCCTCGCATTGACCAGATCATTGATGCCACGGCGGGTTGTGAGCGTTTGAGTTTTTTGGATGCATACTCTGGATATCATCAGATAAAAATGGCGGTTAAGGACCAGGAGAAAACAGCGTTTATTACTCCCTTTGGAGCCTTCTGCTATGTATCTATGCCATTCGGACTCAAGAGTGCCCAAGCCACCTATCAACGGTGTGTACAGAATTGCCTGCATAAACAGATCGGCCGCAATGTGCACGCCTATGTGGATGATATTGTAGTAAAGTCCAGGCAGAAGGAGACGCTGGTGGATGACTTGAAGGAAACCTTTGACAACTTGCGGGTTTACAAGATGATGCTTAATCCGGCCAAGTGTGTCTTTGGTGTTCCGGCAGGCAAGTTACTGGGTTTCCTGGTGTCTAATAGAGGAGTTGAGGCTAATCCGGAGAAGATTACATCTATCACCTCCCTGGCTAAACCGAAGTGCATCAATGATGTTCAGCGTTTGGCGGGCCGAATCGCCGCACTAAGCCGGTTTATCAGCTGCCTCGGAGAGAAGGCCATTCCTTTGTACCAAATGCTGAGGAAGACAGACCATTTCATTTGGAGTCTGGCTGCTGATGAAGCATTTGAGGGCTTGAAGCGGCAGTTAGCCAATCCGCCTGTTCTTGCAGCTCCGGTCGACAAGGAGCCACTATTATTATACGTAGCAGCCAATGCTCGGGCAGTTAGCGTGGCTATTGTGGTGGAACGCAAGGAGGCAGGCAAGGAATATCCGGTTCAGCGGCCGGTTTATTATATCAGCGAGGTGCTTATTGAATCCAAGCAAAGGTATCCGCATTGGCAGAAGCTGGTCTATGGTGTTTTCATGGCCAGTCGGAAGTTGAAGCAGTATTTTCAAGGGCACCCCATCACAGTGGTCAGTTCAGCTCCCTTGGGTGATATCATATAGAACCGGGAGGCGACTGGCCGGATTGCCAAGTGGGCTATAGAGCTTGGGCCACACGGACTGAAGTATGTGCCTCGGACGGCGGTGAAGTCTCAAGCACTTGTTGATTTCATCAATGACTGGACGGAATTACAAGCACCAGAGGAGAAGCCGGATCACACATATTGGACTATTCATTTTGATGGATCCAGGCAACTGGAAGGCTCGGGGGCTGGAGTCGTGTTAACTTCCCCACGAGGCGATAAGTTTTGTTATGTTCTCCGCTTAATGTTACCTTGCACTAATAATGCAGCTAAGTATGAAGCCTTGCTCCATGGTCTCCGGATGGCTAAAGAGATGAACTTAAGCCGGGTTAAGTGGTTCGGTGACTCGGATCTCATGGTTCAACAGGTGTCTGGCACTTGGGGTTCTAGGGACCCGCTCATGACTGCATATCGTCGGGAAGTGGATAGAACTGCGGGTCGCTTCTAGGGTTATCAAGTGGATCATGTGGACCGTCGGAAGAATGAAGCAGCGGACGCTTTAAGCCAGTTGGGCTCTCAACGCAAATCGGTCCCGCCTAATATCTTTCTGGACGTGCTGCACAACCCGTCAGTCAAGCTCCCAGGTGAAGCAGATTTGGCTATTCCTGATCCGGAGACTCAATTGGTGGCAGCATTGCATGCTATTCCGGATTGGACAGTTCCTTATCTTATGTACATGAACCGGGGGGAGTTACTAGAGGATGAGATTCTAGCCAGGCAGATAGTCCGGCGATCCAAGTCTATGACGATTGTCAATGGTGAATTGCATCGTCGCAGTGTATCAGGGCCGTTTCAACGTTGTGTTTCTCCTGAGGAAGGCTGTGAAATCTTAAGAGAAATCCATGAAGGGGATTGTGGACACCACGCCGGTTCAAAGTCTCTGGTGGCAAAGGCGTTTCGTCACGGGTTCTACTGGTTGACAGCGCATGCTGACGCGGAGGACTTGGTTAAACGGTGTGATGGATGTCAAAATTTTTCAAGGCGTGCTCATGTGCCGGCTCAAGAATTGAGGATGATCCCAATAACGTGGCCGTTTGCAACTTGGGGGCTGGATATGGTCGGACCTTTTAAAAGATCCAAGGATAAGAAAACCCACCTTTTGGTGGCAGTTGACAAATTTACCAAGTGGGTTGAAGCGGAGCCTGTCAGCAAGTGTGATGCAGCAACAGCGGTGCAGTTCATCAAAAAGGTGATTTTCCGGTTTGGCTTTCCACACAGTATCATTACTGACAATGGTACCAATTTATCTAAGGGCGCTATGAAGGAGTTCTGTGAACGTGAGCATATCCGGCTTGACGTGTCGTCAGTGGCACACCCCCAGTCCAGTGGACAGGCAGAACGAGCTAATCAAGAGATCTTGCGAGGCATCAAACCCCGGCTTATGGTCCCATTGCAAAGAACACCAGGATGTTGGGTTGAAGAGCTACCATCTGTGCTATGGAGTATCAATACTACACCAAACCGATCCACAGGATACACGCCATTTTTCATGGTCTACGGAGCAGAGGCAGTTCTCCCTAGTGATATCCGGCATGATTCGCCTCGGGTGGCAGCTTATGTCGAAGCGGACAATGAGACAGCACGGCAAGACGCTTTGGACCTATTGGACGAGGAGCGTGATATAGCAGCTGCCCGTTTGGCGATTTACCAACAAGATCTTCGTCGCTATCACAGTCGCCGGGTTAGAACCAGAACTTTTCAAGAAGGAGATTTGGTGCTTCGGCTCATCCAAGACCAAACAGATATGCACAAGTTATCCCCACCTTGGGAGGGACCTTTCGTGGTCAGCAAGAATCTGCACAACGGGTCGTACTATCTGATTGATATTTGAGAGCATAAAGACTCACGTACATCAGAGGAGGAGACCAACAGGCCGTGGAATATAGCTCATCTTCGGCCTTACTACACTTGAGCCATCGGCTCTATCTATGTACATATCATGACAGTGTATATATTATCTTTGATATAATAAAACCGGAGCCTCAGCTAAAGCGGGGTCTCTGTCTTTCTTATCATGCGTGGTTACATGGAGAGGCTCTGTTTTTAAAGCGGACTCCGGTTTACCCCTTGACATTTGCCTTTTATATATCACTGGGGGCCTTGGTCGTGTCCGAACCAACGCGACACCTTTTGATAGGCGACAGCCACCAGATCACTTGGGGACATGGTCAAGTCTGAACCAGTCATGCCTCTTGGTCGGCCTAAGGCCACAAAATCACTTGGGGGCTTGGTCGAACCCGAACCATTGCCACGCCTCTTGATCTGGCATATATGCCACGAATCATTTGGGGACCTGGCTGACTTGAATCATTGTCACTCCTATTGGGGGCTTGGTCCTGTCCGACCATGGTAATACCATCTAATCAGCTCAGTATAGCATATTTTTGCAAACGGTTTTTATCATTGCCTTGGTTTCCATGGTATTTTCATGGCTTGTTTGTTCTTAGTTTTTTGTTGGATTCCTTTTATGTCAACAAACACCTTTTTTTCCAGTTCAGCCTATGGATTTGATTCCCCTTTAATCCGGAGAAGTATGCCCGGTTTATTTGACCCAGTACGGTCTATAAGGGAGCTGTTTTCTCCCCCCTTGTTGACGGTAATGGTTTATAAAACCTCCGCTTCAAAGCTTGGCTAAACCAGCTTCATGCCAAGACATGACAGTTCAAATTTTTCTGATTGCAGGAAATATGAATGGAGGTTTTTTCGAACAAAAGCTTCAGTACTTATGCACGAAGGCATATTCAAGATAGAAGTATTAACTATCCTGTTACAAGGCAACACGGTGCCCGAATAAAGATCATTTGTTATTTTGGAAAGATTCCAAGGACAGCTATACAAACCGGCTCCCGGTTTAGGCCTGCTCCTCGTCATCATCCGCTTCAGCTTCTTCGTCCCTACCCATTGACTGGAAATCAACAGTGGTCCAGTCGATTCCCATTAAAGCTTGGAAAACAGCCTCTTCATGTATCAGGGAAGACGGTTCAATATCAGGAGCGTAAGTGTGCTTACGGATTGGAGGGATCAGATTCTCCGCTTCAAGAGTTGGGGCAGGCACTCGCTTGTTCTGGTCATTGTATTGTGCTTGATAATGCGTCAAGTCTGCCTCTTCAGCTAGCTGACAAGCCAGAGGGCGCACTGCATGGTTTATTGCCCTTAAATCCTCTTCGTTGAATTCAGAGCCATCTTCCTTCAGGCTGGGATAGCCTTGAGATGCTTCCACAGGGTCGAAATCTGGCACCGATGCCTTTGCCCGGATCAAGGCATTAATAGCTCCGGTTCGAGCAGCAGATTTCTTCAGCTCCTCCATCTGGGCTGGAAGCATCGACAACCTGTTAAGAGTGTCCTGGATTAAAGAAGGTGCCGGGTTGTTATGAGAGGCTGTGGTGATGATCCGCTGGGCTCCGGTATATAATTGTTCCACTAAGGTGTAGGCAGCCTTCAGTTTCTTCCGCACATCGTTTCCTAAGTGCCCGATGCGTGTGCCTACAACAATATAGGGACGGTTTCAAACCGGATTTACGCTGCAGCAGGTTCAAATTATCATAAAAGTTAAAAGGAGCTTACCAAAGATCGCAGCGGTCATGGAGTGTATTTGCCGCTTTACGGACGTCAGTTCATCTGTCACCGGTTTAAGGGCAGCTTCAGCATTTTCCGCTCTTTTGGTTAAAGCGGCCTTCTCAGTGGCCCAATCAGCCCGCTCTTTCTTGAAGCCTTCCTTCAGCTATTCAGCGGTGCTCAAGGCGCTGGTTAATTCCTCCTTTGCCTTGTCTGTTTCAGCTTGTTGAGTTTTCAAGGCCTCCTACAAATCAGCAATCCGGTCCTCCTTGATTCTCACCTCAGCCTGCATACAGACAACATTTAGCTTTAAACAAGCGGTCCAAGAAATTGAAGTATCAACCACATAACAAAGTTATACGCCTGATACTTGGGGGCTAATGAACCTTCAGTTTTCAAAAAGTTACTAGATTGCAAAGTCCCAAGCTCAATACAGGTATTCAACTTGGCACTTGGGGGCTAATGGCTATTTGCTCAAATTATGTTCTAAGGGTAGTTTTCTGTTGGAGCCCCGGTCTAATTCTGCTAAGTTAAACCGGCCCTTGGGGGCTATATTAATGGATTTCAAAAGTGTTGAGGATCATATTCAAGTCCTGGGTTTGACGAAGGCTACAAACCGACCCTTGGGGGCTAGGAGGATTGATGCAAAGGCAGTCAGTAAAGAAGTAAGTTACCTCAAATTTATCCCTCATCATTTTTACTAGACCAGCTTCACAGTCACGGCTAGTATAAAGCCGGTTTAGATAGCCGGAATGAAGATCTTGGGCACTCAGAGCAGCATATGTCTCCAGTTCAACGTCCCATTTTTCTTTATTCAGAGCGGAAAAATCCTCTTTTATGGTATGCTTGGTTAAGGTGACAGGATTCCCGGGTTCAAAGCGGCCTACACCGGTAATCACAACATCATCATCTTTGGACTCACCGGTTTGTGTTGGTGCGATCGGTTTGTCAGTAGGACTGTGGGACTTCTCAATCCGGACGGAGCTGACAGGCGGGTCAGCAGAGACTAAAGTATTAATAGGCCTCTCTTCGGGAATAGCATCGTCTTGTAAAGGAGGATCATTGGGAATATCCTCGGGAGCAAATGCTTCAAGATATGGCGTTTTGTCATGTTCTGGGGCTACATCTTCTTCAGCCGCTTTATCCAGGCGGGCTTTCTTGCTCGGTTTAGGTTTGGCCCTGAAAGAAAATCAAAGAGTCAAGGAAAAGCATAAGCCATTACATAGTGTACTGGAAGCATATGTTCATCTTAGCTTACCCAAGAACCGTTCTTAATGGTGGCAGCTGAGTGGCCGACGATTCACCAGAAGATGAATGAGAAGTAACCTGATAATCGGAGTCGGATGGGTTAAGAGGTTGACGGAAGAAACCCACTTTAGGATTTAAATCAATAAAAAGGTCAGAGACCTCGGAGCGGCGTTTTCGAACCGGACTGTTTGGTAAACCGGTGGAGGTAGCTACCTGGCCACTGTGTCGGGTTGTGCGGCGAGCTTCATGTTGCTGAGTCTTCATAAGAAGTTTAGGATCCAAATAAGCAAGAGGATGAGAAAATTTAACCTTCTGGTTTGCCTGTCGAAATTTTGGCAAAGGCAAGATTTCTGAATCGGAAGAGAGAATAGTTACCTCAACGAATTCCGCATTGCTGGCTTCAGCGTCGTCCTGACAAGCATCATCATCAATAAGGCATGTAAAAAATAAGCCAAGCGAGTCAAGTTCTACCTCAAGGTCCGGGTTACCCACATCGTCATCAACAGCTGGATCAGATGAAGCGGTGGTTTTTCTCTTGTGAGCTGGCTTCTTGATAACCTTGGTCTTGGGCCGGATTGGCCGCCCTGCCTTCTCCGGTTTGTCTTGCGAAAGCTTCTTGCTCCAAAACGGATTATCGCCCTGGATCAGCAGTAATTAAATGTCAAACAGATAAAGCAGTAACCGGTTCAACAATAGAGCAATTAAAATCTTACCGCTGGCGGTTTGTTGGTGGTGCAGTAAGGAGGCAGACCGGTTTGAGCACAGAGGTGCTCCGGTTCATTTAGCATCTTTTTTACAGATTCTGTGACTTCATCATCGGGGAGTTGGATTTTAGTGTGTTGGAGTGGGTCATCGACACTATCAGTATACTTGCACATCAAACTGGAGCGCCGGCTCAGAGGCAGTATGCTCCATGATATCCAACAGCGTGCAAGATCTATTCCCGTTAAGCCGTTGGCCATAAAAGCTCGGAGCTTGGACAGTTGCGGAGCGTATTTAATTCTTTCCTTGGCGCTTAGTCTTTGTGGAAAAGGGTGCGTGTTGCTGAGCCGTTCCGGACGGAAGCCAGGCAAGGGATTTTCATTGTCAGGGGAGGTATCCTTGCAATAAAACCAAGTTGCATTCCACTCCTTGGGGTGAGTATGGAGTTTGATGTGGGGATAAGTGATCTCCTTCCTCTTCTGAATGGCCATACCGCCCAACTCAGTGTTGGGGCCATCGGTGAATTCAGTACGACGATTTAAATGGAAGAGGTCTCTAAACAACTCAACTGAAGGCTCCTCTTGAAGGTATACCTCAGAGAGCACTTGAAAATGGCATAGATTGGTAACAGAGTTGGGGCCAATATCCTATGGACGGAGCTGAAAATTGGCTAATACATCCCGGTAAAATTTAGAGCCGGGCGGTTTGAAGCCCCGGGCCAAGTGATCTGCGAAGACCACAACCTCTCCTTCCTGGGGGGTGGGAGGACATTCATTTCCAGGAACCCTCTAGTGGATCGTATCTTTACTGTCTAAAGCGCCGATCAAGACTAGATCGTCCAACTGTGATTCCGTGACGCGAGAAGGAACCCAATTGCACTCATACACTTGTTTGGCCATGGCGAGATCTACAAGAAATAGGTGATCCGGTTCAAAAACACGCTGGGTAAAAGAAGGTGTTGATCTAAACTACGATAAACCGGAGGCAGTACCTATAAACCGGTCTTCCACAATACGGCATCATGTGGATTCTGGCGGTTCAACCAGGGGACTAATGGTATATACCGGTTTAGTAACTTTTTTCTATGATAAGTTAAACCGCCTGACCTAAGCATCGGAAGAAATTGAAGCTATGGATAACTAGGTATGCAGAAACAAGTTTCACATGATCTTATCACAGCTGCGGATCTACAGCGAGCTCACAAAAACAGAAAATATTCCGAAGAGTAAGGCAGAAACAGAAGTGAACCATTGAGCGGGTATGTGCGAGAGATATATGGACTTAGATGAGAAACTACAGGTGGATGCTTAAAGACTACTACTAAACGCAGCAGGGATTCACAGATTCATTCAAAGTCAGAAAACAGGTATGAGCATGCGACGAACGCAGCACGAACATGGAACCCTAAGAACAGATCTAGGTCAAGAAGAGGAGAAAGCTTACCGGGAACGGAGAAGATGCAGAAAGATGCCGCAATGCTCTGGTACGTTCAGGTTGATGCAGCGGCCCAAGACGAGGCAGAGGTCGACGGCGGTGGCGGAGCTCCAAGGCTGGCGACGCGAGGAAGACGAAGAAGAAGGGACAAAGGGAAAGGGAAAGAAATGACCCTTCGGTCTTATTTATAAGGCAACAGAGCTAGGTCAAGCGCGCGGATCCAGGAGCTATTATTAAAAGAGGGCGTTATAAATGATAAAATTTCATGATGACGTCATGCCGACTTACAGCAACCAGAAATGATGACGACACGGCGGTTTACCAATTACCTGAAGATGTCCAAGACACCAGATTTTGTGAGGGATTGACATGAACCAGTTCAAATCAATCTGGGGCCTAATGTTGGGGATATTACCACTAGGCGTGAACCGGCCTGCTTGGGCCGGGATAACTTCATTAGTGGTATAAACAGATGAAGGCCCAAGGCCTGTAGCCAGTTTAGAACCTGTAGCCGTAAACCGGCCTGATGTGTAACTTGTATTGTAAGTTAGGAACAGAGAGATACCATCCGGGATACGAGTATGGACCGGTTGGGACTCTATGGACCGACGGGCATCACCCGTGTATATAAGGGGACGACCCGACGACGGTTCAAGGACAACAACAACTCGAGTCTAGGCGAAGCTTGTTTGCTCCCTAGCCATCGAGACCACATCAATTCCATCGCAACTAGATGTAGGCTTTTATCTTCATCGAAGGGGCCGAACTAGTATAAAACCCTCGTGTCTTTGTGTCCTCTTTAACCCCTTCAAGTAAACCCGTAGCGATGGCTCCATGACTAAGTCCTTTCGCTAGGACATCTGCCGTGACAAATCCATGACAGTTACCTCATCAAGTTCTACTTTCATCCCACTCACTTCTTTCGAGAGAAACTCCTTCTCTAGAAAGGATCCATTCTCAGCAATGAATAACTTGCCTTCGGATCTGTGATAGAAGGTGTACCCAACAGTCTCCTTTGGGTATCCTATGAAGACATATTTCTCCGATTCGGGTTTGAGCTTATCAGGATGAAACTTTTTCACATAAGCATCACAACCCCAAACTTTAAGAAACAATAGCTTAGGTTTCTTGCCAAACCATAGTCCATACGGTGTCGTATCAACAGATTTAGATGGTGCCCTATTTAACGTGAATGCAGCTGTCTCTAATGCATAACCCCAAAACGATAGTGGTAGATCGGTAAGAGACATCATAGATCGCACCATATCTAATAAAGTACGGTTATGACGTTCGGACACACCATTACATTGTGGTGTTCCAGGTGGCGTGAGTAGTGAAATTATTTCACATTGTTTTTAACTGAAGACCAAACTCGTAACTCAAATATTTTACTTCTGCGATCATATCGTAGAAACTTTTATTTTTGTTATGATGACTCTCCACTTCACTCCGAAATTATTTGAAATTTTCAAATGTTTCAGACTTGTGTTTCATCAAGTAGATATACTCATATCTGCTCAAATCATCTGTGAAGATCAGAAAATAATGATACCTGCCGCGAGTCTCAATATTCATCGGACCACATACATCAATATGTATGATTTCCAACAAATCTGTTGCTCACTCTATTGTTCCAGAGAATGGAGTCTTAGTCATCTTGCCCATGAGGCATGGTTCGCAAGCATCAACTGATTCATAATCAAGTGATTCCAAAAGCCCATCAACATGGATTTTCTTCATGCGCTTTACACCAATATGACCTAAACGGCAGTACCACAAATAAGTTGCACTATCATTATTAACTTTGCATCTTTTGGTTTCAATATTATGAGTATGTGTATCACTACGATCGAGATCCAATGAACCATTTTCATTGGGTGTGTAACCATATAAGGTTTTATTCATGTAAACAGAACAACAATTGTTCTCCAACTTAAATGAATAACCGTATTGCAATAAACATGATCATATCATATTCATGCTCAACACAAACACCAAATAACACTTATTTAGGTTCAACACTAATCCCGAAAGTATAGGGAGTGTGCGATGATGATCATATCAATCTTGGAACTACTTCCAACACACATCGTCACCTCACCCTTAACTAGTCTTTGTTCATTCTGCAACTCCCGATTCAAGTTACTAATCTTAACAACTGAACTAGTATCAAATACTGAGGGTTTGCTATAAACACTAGTAAAGTACACATCTAATATGTATATCAAATATACTTATGTTCACTTTGCCATCCTTCTTATCCGCCAATCACTTGGGGTAGTTCCGCTTCCAGTGACCAGTCCCTTTGCAGTAGAAGCACTTAGTCTCAGGCTTAGGACCAGACTTGGGCTTCTTCACTTGAGCAGCAACTTGCTTGCTGTTTTTCTTGAAGTTCCCCTTTTTCCCTTTACCCTTTTCTTGAAACTAGTGATCTTGTCAACCATCAACACTTGATGTTTTTCTCAATTTCTACCTTCATCGATTTCATCATCATAAAAAGCTCGGGAATCGTTTCCGTTATCCCTTGCATATTATAGTTTATCACGAAGTTCTACTAACTTGGTGATGGTGACTAGAGAATTCTGTCAATCACTATTTTATCTGGAAGATTAACTCCCACTTGATTCAAGCGATTGTAGTACCCAGACAATCTGAGCACATGCTCACTAGTTGAGCGATTCTCCTCCATCTTTTAGATATAGAACTTGTTGGAGACTTCATATCTCTCAACTCGGGTATTTGCTTGAAATATTAACATCAACTCCTGGAACATCTCATATGGTCCATGACGTTCAAAACGTCTTTGAAGTCCCGATTCTAAGCCGTTAAGCATGGTGCACTAAACTATCAAGTAATCATCATATTGAGCTAGCCAAACGTTCATAACGTCTGCATCTGCTCCTGCAATAGGTCTGTCACCTAGCGGTGCATCAAGGACATAATTCTTCTGTGCAGCAATGAGGACAAACCTCAGATCATGGATCCAATCCGTATCATTGCTACTAATATCTTTCAACACAATTTTCTCTAGGAACATATCAAAATAAATATATGAAAGCAACAATGCGAGCTATTGATCTACAACATAATTTGCAAAATACTACCAGGACTAAGTTCATAATAAATTTAAGTTCAATTAATCATATTACTTAAGAACTCCCACTTAGATAAACATCCCTCTAATCATCTAAGTGATCACGTGATCCAAATCGACTAAACCATAACCGATCATCACGTGAAATGGAGTAGCTTTCAATGGTGAACATCAATATGTTGATCATATCTACTATATGATTCACGCTCGACCTTTCGGTCTCAGTGTTCCGAGGCCATATCTGCATATGCTAGGCTCGTCAAGTTTAACCTGAGTATTCTGCGTGTGCAAAACTGGCTTGCACCCGTTGTAGATGGACGTAGAGCTTATCACACCCGATCATCACGTGGTGTCTGGGCACGACGAACTTTGGCAACGGTGCATACTCAGGGAGAACACTTTTATCTTGAAATTTAGTGAGAGATCATCTTATAATGCTACTGTCATAACTAAGCAAAGTAAGATGTATATAAAATAAACATCACATGCAATCAAAATATGTGACATGATATGGCCATTATCATCTTCTGCCTTTGATCTCCATCTCCAAAGCATCGTCATAATTTCCATCGTCACCGGCATGACACCATGATCTCCATCATCTTGATCTATATCAATGTGTCGTTACATGGTCGTCTCGCCAACTATTGCTATCGCCTAGCGATAAAGTAAAGCAATTATTTGGCGCTTGCATCTTATGCAATAAAGAGACAACCATAAGGCTTCTGCCAGTTGCCAATAACTTCAACAAAACATGATCATGTTATACAACAACTTATATCTCATCACGTCTTGACCATATCACATCACAACATGCCCAGCAAAAACAAGTTAGACGTCCTCTACTTTATTGTTGCAAGTTTTACGTGGCTGCTACGGGCTTAGCAAGAACCGTTCTCACCTACGCATCTAAACCACAACGATAGTTTGTCAAGTTGGTGCTGTTTTAACCTTCTCAAGGACCGGGCGTAGCCACACTCGGTTCAACTAAAGTTGGAGAAACTGACACCCGCTAGTCACCTGTGTGCATAGCACGGCGGTAAAACCAGTCTCGCGTAAGCGTACGCGTAATGTCGGTCCGGGCCGCTTCATCCAACTATACCGCCGAACCAAAGTATGACATGCTGGTAAGCAGTATGACTTATATCACCCACAACTCACTTGTGTTCTACTTGTGCATATAACATCAACACATAAAACCTAGGCTCGGATGCCATTGTTGGGGAACGTAGTAATTTAAAAAAATTTCCTACGCACATGCAAGATCATGGTGATGCATAGCAACGAGAGGGGAGAGTGTTGTTTACGTACCCTCGTAGACCGGAAGCGGAAGCGTTATGACAACGCGGTTGATGTAGTCGTACGTCTTCACGGCCCGACCGATCAAGCACCGAAACTACGGCACCTCCGAGTTCTAGCACACGTTAAGCTCGATGATGATCCCCGGACTCCGATCCAGCAAAGTGTCGGGGAAGAGTTCCGTCAGCACGATGGCGTTGTGACGATCTTGATGTTCTACCGTCGCAGGGCTTCGCCTAAGCACCGCTACAATATTATCGAGGAGTATGGTGGAGGGGGGCACCGCACATGGCTAAGAAAACGATCACGAGGATCAACTTGTGTGTCTATGGGGTGCCCCCTGCCCCCGTATATAAAGGAGTGGAGAAGGGGAGGGCCGGCCCTCTCTATGGCGCGCCCTAGGGGAGTCCTACTCCGACCGGGAGTAGGATCCCCTTTTCCTAGTCCAACTAGGAGTCCTTCCATGTAGTAGGAGTAGGAGACAAGGAAGGGGAAGAGGGAAGAGAAGGAAGGAGGGGGCGCAGCCCCTCCCCCTAGTCCAATTCGGACTAGGCCTTGGGGGGGGGGGGGCGGCCTGCCTCTCCCTCTCCCCTAAAGACCAATAAGGCCCATATACTTCTTCTCCCGTATTCCCGTAACTCCCCGGTACTCCGAAAAATACCCAAACCACTCGGAACCTTTCCGAGGTCCGAATATAGTCGTCCAATATATCGATCTTTATGTCTCGACCATTTCGAGACTCCTCGTCATGTCCCCGATCTCATCTGGGACTCCGAACTCCTTCGGTACATCAAAACTCATAAACTCATAATATAACTGTCATCGAAACCTTAAGCGTGCGGACCCTATGGGTTCGAGAAGAATGTAGACATGACCGAGACACGTCTCCGGTCAATAACCAATAGCGGAACCTGGATGCTCATATTGGCTCCTACATATTCTACGAAGATCTTTATCGGTTAGACCGCATAACAACATACGTTGTTCCCTTTGTCATCGGTATGTTACTTGCCCGAGATTCGATCGTCGGTATCTCAATACCTAGTTCAATCTCGTTACCGGCAAGTCTCTTTACTTGTTCCGTAATACATCATCTCGCAACTAACTCATTAGTTGCAATGCTTGCAAGGCTTATGTGATGTGCATTATCGAGAGGGCCCAGAGACACCTCTCCGACAATCGGAGTGACAAATCCTAATCTCGAAATACGCCAACCCAACATGTACCTTTGGAGACACCTGTAGAGCTCCTTTATAATCACCCAGTTACGTTGTGACGTTTGGTAGCACACAAAGTGTTCCTCCGGCAAACGGGAGTTGCATAATCTCATAGTCATAGGAACATGTATGAGTCATGAAGAAAGCAATAGCAACATACTAAACGATCGAGTGCTAAGCTAATGGAATGGGTCATGTCAATCACATCATTCTCCTAATGATGTGATCCCATTAATCAAATAACAACTCTTTGTCAATGGTTAGAAAACATAACCATCTTTGATTAACGAGCTAGTCAAGTAGAGGCATACTAGTGACACTCTGTTTGTCTATGTATTCACACATATATTATGTTTCCGGTTAATACAATTCTAGCATGAATAATAAACATTTATCATGAAATAAGGAAATAAATAATAACTTTATTATTGCCTCTAGGGCATATTTCCTTCAGTATCTTTCTTGAAAACATAATTTTGAGGATCATAGAGGGATATTCTGTTATACAAAACGGCCACTACCATCTTTTATAATCAGTTTATGTTTGATGGATCTAGGTAGGCTGCACTTTAGTTGGTACTGATAACTAAACCATTACTCTGTACTTACTCTCTCCTTCTAGAGAAGAATTCATGTTAATGTGCTAAATCCAAGTAGCTATTTTTGCTTGAAATATTATAAACCATCTCTGCCCCTGTTTCAGGTCAGTTTGCATAGCTCTTCGGGCATGGCTATTCAATTTTGCTAGTGAGAGAGTCGTTGCTCGACTTAGATAGGACCTGTTTAGTCATCTCATAAACCAGGCAAGTGGCTTAATTTTGTTTATGCCTTCTACAAGGATGGTCTCATACCCTGCCTGCTTCCCCTCCTCACCTCCACCTCGTTGTGGTTCCTTGCTGAGAAAAAGAACGATCGTGTACAGTTCCCGTTGGTCGCCTTGCTGCCTTGGGCGCTGGCTCATCCACCAAGGGTGCTGGAAGCCGCCTAAATGGAGCGTTGACGTCAATACAAGTAGAATTATGGGTTGCGGCCACCATCTTCACCAAGCACCGCACATCCGTCCAAGTTGAGCACACACACAGGGAGAACACACCAGCCCCTTTGCTTTGCACATTGCTTGGTTATGCATGACTGCTGATGGATGCAGCAAGCGTTTATATTAGTTTGATCTTGTGCAAGACTCAATTTTGTCTCGGTTTTCATGGATGCTAGCTGGCAATACGTCCAACATTCTTGCGGTGATAGCAGCCAGCACTAAGGGCATTTGCGTCCAGCACTCGAGCTACATTCTCAACGGTCGCACACTGCCGCCATGGGCATGCACAAAGTTATTAAGTAGAAGTTTGTTAGTTCAGTTTTTTGTTGATTTACCTTGTTTAAGTAGTAGTGCAGCAATAAAAGGTGTAGTTGTGCTGAAGTTTTAGTTGCTATATGAGGAACCCAGGGGCCATTTATTTTGGTTTTCAGTTCAGCTTGTCTGTTCTTTTCGGTCTGGATGCTTTATTGCGCATAATCTTGAGGAAATCCCCAAAAATCATATGTCTCATGTGAATATTGTTCAGTTCACAAGTTCGTCGGAAAAATATATCATCTACAAAAATAATTGCAATCTCGTAATGTGAAGTATGTTGTAGTCTATACCTGTAGAGTGCATTTTTGTAGTGCTGGTATTTGTGGTCACTCTTTTGTGTTAGAAACAATGTATATATATATATATATATATTTATATTTTGTAGTGTCTGTACTTGAGAACAAAAGGTTCACTTTTCAAACTTTAAACAGTTCATCGCAAGCATTTGGTGTAGCAAGACGTGCACCAATGTGTGTGTGCACTTGATGCAACTCTATTGCAGTATATGAAGTTCATGCGATTTTCATGCATCAACAAATCTGATAGAGAGCACCATTCTTTTCTAAATTTTGTATTTAAGAAATATCACTCTTTCTATATTTTGAACACTAGCTAGTGCTTTCTTTTCTTGTTATAGTCAAAAAGTAGTACATGTATGTAGTTATGGTGATAGTGATACTAACTAGACCAAGCTACTTCAATTGTTTTACTAAGTTCTAGAAATTCTCCATATACGGCAAGAGCCAACCGAACGTCTTTGTCTAGCCTGACTTGGGACAACTTCTTTGCAACTGCGGGTTAGAAAGTTCCACATGTGATTGGAATTCAGTGCGAAAAACTGTTGGTTAGAAGTTCATCTTCGCCCCTAGAAAGAAGTTTGTATTGTAAAGGTTGAAGCTAATGGGCTAGGAAGCTTTATAAGAAATTGATTTGCATGTTCATTGAAAAAGTTTGGTTTGCCTGTTCCGTGAAAATGTCTTGCTAAAGAAATATATCTTGTGCACTTATTTATTCACCTGAATATTTGGTTTGATTCTCAGGTGCGAAATGTCTTGCTAATCAAAGTTTGGTTTGATTCTCAGGTGCGAGAAATATCTCTTGTGCACTAGTGGTTGGCTGCTCCCAGCGGTAAATGTAGTCGGATTCAGCAGCTAGCTCTTCCTCGAGCAACCATTTGGAGAACTTTATTGTCTTCTTGTGGTGGTGATGTGGTGGTGATTGATTTTAGGATCAGTAAATTTGATGTTGGTAGCTAGCTTGCGTATGGAACCTGCAAGTTCAATATTGGTATTAGATTCATTTTTTGTTGTATAAATGTCCCAGTGTTCACATTTATTTGGGTAAAAGTTTATTTTAGTTTAGCTACAGAAACCATGCAGGTTCAGTGATGATGATACCATAAGTTCGGACAAGAAAATTTATGTATATGGTGAGATGATTGCTACTTCTTCAAAGAAGGTATAGTACATGACAGCTTGATGTGCATACAAGAATAAAAAATGGTTTGGAAAATATTGATCAGTACGAATTAAAAACAATGATTAGTTTGAAAAATAAAAGAACATTAGCTTTTGGTATTCTGTGACGCTGACGTCCAAGTTCTGCAACTGATCCGTCCAGATGGGACAATGAGGTCAGTCCAGCAGGCGCATCTCAAGTGAAATGTTAGTGCGCCGCCCACTCATCCCCATGCCTCTCCGCCACACGTCATGCCGTGCCGGCTTGCCATCAACCACTATTGTGGCTCAGCCCTCCAGTGCTTCCACGATCATCACACATAGCTTCCTTCTATCGTTGCCCTCACCCTGCTCTCGTGCATATTAGCATTGTAAAAACACAACAAGTTCACAAATAAAAAAGTTGTAAGTTCAACACGACGTCCCAAATAAGTTTGAGAAAAAAGCTCACACAAAATGAAACACAATGAAAAATCAAATGGTAAAAGTTAAGTCACAAAACAAGAGAAGTCCAAAACATCTTGCACGAAAATTGAGTTAAAAAAACAAACACACAAATTTTTTCCTTTAAAAAAATATCATTTACTTCAGCGATATAAACCATGCAAGTTCGGGAATATGATATCCAAAAAATAGAGTGAAGTCTAGTATGTGAAAACATGCTCAGTACAAACCCATATGAACATCAGTGCTAGTACTATGTTCTCGGAACCATTCAAAATTACTCTGAAAAATACCTCAGTACAAACACACACATAGATCAGTACGAGTACTCTGTTTTTGGGACAGAAAAATAGCACGATGATTCTCACCGTATTTAAAATTACTCTTAAAATATGGGAGCAAGTATAAAGTCATAAACACATCCGTTCAAAGTACTCTTTTTTTGGAACCATTCAAAACTACTCTGTGAAAAATACCTTAGTACAAACATAGACATAGATCAATACGAGTACTCTGTTTTTTAGACAGGAAAAACAATACGATGGGTTTCACCTTATTCAAAATTACTCCTAAACGGTTGCGAAGTAGAGAAAACGTTCAAGATGACTAAGTTTCGCATTTCCGATAGCTATCCAACGGTATATTATTTGCCCATTTCGACAAACTTTTTAAAAAAACACGTTCAAAACCAATTTAAACTGTATTTGAATTCGTATTTAAACTGTAAGGAATTAGAAAAAACTTTCTATACGCAAAAGTTGCGCATTATCGATAGCTTTCCAACACCGTATCATTTGCGTCAATCCGACAAACCGTTTGCAAAAAACAGTGAAAAAACGTTTCGCCCAAAATTTCACCGTTTTTCAAATTACTTTTAAATCATATAGAATTTGGAAAATAGTAGATATATGGAAGATGCAGATTTTCACAAGCTTTCCAACGCCATCTCATTTTCTCAATTCCGACAAACTGTTTGAAAATTAAGTCGAAAATACGATTCACGTTTTCGGTTTTGAAAAAAACGGTTTTTTCAAAACTGCTCTTAAATCATAATTTTTTTGCAAAAAAAAATTATAAGATTGTAATGTGGATGTTAAGAGCTTTCCAACGATATATTACACGCCCCAGTTCGACAAAAAAATTTGTAAAAAAAATTGAACTAAAGAAGACGATTTTTAACAGCAACTGAAATCATCAGTTCAACCGCTCAAATTTCATCAGTTCAAGTAGGGTAACAGAATAGCCCAGATATATATATATATATATATATATATATATGTGTGTGTGTGTGTGTGTGTGTGTGTGTGTGTGTGTGTGTGTGTGTGTGTGTGTGTGTGTGTGTGTGTGTGTGTGTGTGTGTGTGTGTGACTTCTGCACATCATCTCCATCATCATTATCAGTACATCCTACGCAGGTGAGTTAGGATGCACTTGATCCCAGGAAGGTATCTATCCTTCAAACCAGAGGAGTGCTTCAAACTAACAACAGTACATAATATCCAACAAAAGAGGGTCGTGCTACAGCAGCAGAATACATGGCTCAGTCTAGATATCAACACGAATCAAGTTGTACATATTTGCTGTTGGCATGAACCACATCGCCGCATGTCGGGTTTGCAAAAGCCATCCATCACATGGAAGCTTGATGCCTTTCACACATTGAAGATTATCTGGCAACAAGCTATGTCGACAAATCTCTGGATATGGTGATTCATGAAACCCATGGTATGATTGATACGTCTGCAACGTATCTATAATTTTTGATTGCTCTATGCTATATTATCTACTGTTTTAGGCAATATTGGGCTTTATTTTCCACTTTTATATTATTTTTGGGACTAACCTATTAACCGGAGGCCCAGCCCAGATTTGCTGTTTTATGCCTATTTTAGTGTTTCGAGGAAAAGGAATATCAGACGGAGTCAAAACGGAACGAAATCAACTGGAGAAGTTATTTTTGGAAGGAAACCCACCTGATGGACTTGGACCCCATGTCAGAAGATACGGGAGGTGCTCACGAGGGTGGGGGCGCGCCCAGGGGCCCCCGTAGCTCCACCGACGTACTCCTTTCACCCATATATACCGTCGTACCCTAAAACTTCCAAAACAGAAGATAGATCGGGAGTTCCGCCGCCGCAAGCCTCCATAACCACGAAAAACCAATCGGAACCCCTTTCCGATACCCTGCCGAAGGGGGGATCCATCTCCGGTGGCCATCTTCATCATCCCGGCGCTATCCATGACGAGGAGGGAGTAGTTCACCCTCGGGGCTGAGGGTATGTACCAGTAGCTATGTGTTTGATCTCTCTCTCTCTCTCTCTCTCTCTCTCTCTCTCTCGTGTTCTCTCTCGTGTTCCATCTATGGCACGATCTTGATGTATCCTGAGCTTTGCTATTGTAGTTGGATCTTATGTTTCTTCTCCCCCTCTACTCTCTTGTGATGAATTGAGTTTCCCCTTTGAAGTTATCTTATCGGATTGAGTCTTTTATGAACACTTGACGTATGTCTTGCCGTGCTTATCTGTGGTGACAATGGGATATCACGTGCCACTTGATGTATGTTTTGGTGACCAACTTGCGGGTTCCGCCCATGAACCTATGCATAGGGGTTGGCACACGTTCTTGATTCTCCGGTAGAAACTTTGGGGCACTATTCGAAGTACTTTTATGTTGGTTGGATAAATCTGAGATTGTGTGATGCATATCGTATAATCATGCCCACGGATACTTGAGGTGACAATGGAGTATCTAGGTGACATTAGGGTTTTGGTTGATTTGTATCTTAAGGTGTTATTCTAGTAAAAACTCCAGGGTTGTTTGTGACACTTATAGGAATAGCCCAACAGATTGATTTGAAAGAATAACTTTGAGGTGGTTTCGTACCCTACCATAATCTCTACGTTTGTTCTCCGCTATTAGTGGCTTCGGAGTGACTCTTTGTTGCATGTTGAGGGCTCGTTATATGATCTATCTATGTTATTATTGTTGAGAGAACTTACACTAGAGAAAGTATGAACCCTAGGCCTTATTTTCTATCATTGCAATACCGTTTACGCTCACTTTTACCACTCGCTACCTTGATGTTTTTATATTTTCAGTTTACAAAAACCTATATCTACTATCTATTTTGCACTTGTATCACCATCTCTTCGCCGAACTAGTGCACCTATACAATTTACCATTGTATTGGGTGTGTTGGGGACACAAGAGACTCTTTGTTATTTGGTTGCAGGGTTGCTTGAGAGAGACCATCTTCATCCTACGCCTCCTACGGATTGATAAACCTTAGGTCATCCACTTGAGGGAAATTTGCTACTGTCCTACAAACCTGTGCACTTGCAGGCCCAACAATGTCTACAATAAGAAGGTTGCGTAGTAGACATCAAGCTCTTTTCTGGCGCCGTTGCCGGGGAGGTGAGTGCTTGAAGGTATATCTTTAGATATTGCAATCGAGTCTTTTAGCTTCTTGTTTTATCACTAGTTTAATTTATAAAAGAAAACTATAAAAAAATGGAATTGAGTTTGTCTCATACGCTTCACCTTTTTAATATCTTCCGTGAGTATGATGGAAAGGATAATTGTGCTCAAGTGCTAGAAGAAGAAATCTATAAAATGTTTGGCACTAAATATTTGAATGATGAGCATGACTGCAATGTTGTTAGTATGAATTCCTTGAATATCCATGATGCTAATGATATGCAAAGCCAGAAGCTTGGGGAAGCTATGTTTGATAAGATGATATTTTTTGTCCCCCAAGTTTTGATGAGCAAATTTATTATGATGAAAGCATGCCTCCTATTTATGATGATTATATTGATGAAAGTGGATTTGGAGAGGTCATGACATTATTTTGTGATGAATCCACTATTCCAGAAGAGGTTCCAATTGATTATGAGAACAAAGTTGCTATCTATGATGATTATTGTGATGACTTGTATGCTATAAAGAATAATGATATCCATGAAACTTGTCATCATGATTTTAGTTTTCAATTGGATTATGCCTCACATGATAGTTATTTTGTTGAGTTTGCTCCCACTATTATTCATGAGAAGAATTTTGCTTATGTCGAGAGTAATAAATTTTCTATGCTTGTAGATCATGAAAACAATGCTTTAGGTACTGGTTATATTGTTAAATTCATTCATGATGCTACTGAAAATTATTATGAGGGAGGAATATATGCTTGTAGTAATTGCAATAATATCAAGTTTCCTCTCTATGTTCTTAAAGTTTTGAAGTTATGCTTGTTTTACCTTCCTATGCAAGTTGATTCTTGTTCCCACAAGTTGTTTGCTCACAAAATCCCTATGCATAGGAAGTATGTTAGACTTAAATGTGCTAGTCATATTCTTTATGATGCTCTCTTTATATTACAATTCTTATCTTTTATGTGAGCATCGTTGAAATCATCATGCCTAGCTAGGGGCGTTAAACGATAGCGCTTGTTGGGAGGCAACCCAACTTTATTTTTGTTCCTTGACTTTTGCTCCTGTTTAGTAATAAATAATTCATCTATACTCTGTTTAGATGTGTTTTTATGTTTTAATTAGTGTTTGTGCCAAGTAGAACCTTTGGGAAGACTTGGGTAAAGTCTTGTTGATCATGCTGTAAAAAACAGAAACTTTAGCGCTCACGAGAACTGCTGCCTTTTTTATTTGGAGAGTGCTATTTAGTTAATTCTTTTTGAATATGATTAATAGATAAATTCCTAAGGTCCAGCAATTTATTTGAGAATTTTATGAGTTCCAGAAGTATACGTTTGATCCAGATTACTACAGACTGTTCTGTTTTTGACAGATTCTGTTTTTCGTGTGTTGTTTGCTTATTTTAATGAATCTATGGCTAGTAAAATAGTTTATAAATCATAGAGAAGTTGGAATACAGTAGGTTTAACACCAATATAAAGGAATAATGAGTTCATTACAGTACATTGAAGTGGTGATTTATTTTCTTATACTAACGGAGCTTACGAGTTTTCTGTTGTGAAGTTTTCAAGTTTTGGGCAAGGATTTGATGGACTATGGAATAAGGAGTGGCAAGAGCCGAAGCTTGGGGATGCCCAAGGCACCCCAAGGTAATATTCAAGGACAACCAAAAGCCTAAGCTTGGCGATGCCCCGGAAGGCATCCCCTCTTTGGTATTCGTTCATCGGTAACTTTACTTGGAGCTATATTTTTATTCACCACATGATATGTGTTTTGCTTGGAGCGTCATGTCATTTTATTTTGTTTTGCTTGCTGTTTGGATACAATACCAAGATCTGAAATTATTAAATGGGAGAGTCTTCACATAGTTACATAATTAGTCGACTACTCATTGATCTTCACTTATATCTTTTGGAGTAGTTTGTTGTTTGCTCTAGTGCTTCACTTATACCTTTTAGAGCATGGTGGTAGTTTTATTTTTAAGAAATAGATGAAATCTCATGTTTCACATAGATTATTTTGAGAGTCATTAATAGCATGGTAATTCGCTTAATGTTAATATACTTGGTATTCAAGATTTGTGAAACTTTCTTTTGAGTGCGTTGAATACTAAGATAAGTTTGATGCTTGATAATTGTTTTGAGATATGGAGGTGATAATATTAGAGTCATGCTAGTTGAGTAGTTGTGAATTTAAAGAATACTTGTGTTGAAGTTTGTGATTCCTGTAGCATGCACGTATGGTGAACCGTTATGTGATGAACTCGGAGCATGATTTATTTATTGATTGTCTTCCTTATGAGTGGCGGTCGGGGACGAGCGATGGTCTTTTCCTACCAATCTATCCCCCTAGGAGCATGCGTGTAATACTTTGCTTTGATAACTTGTATATTTTTGCAATAAGTATATGAGTTCTTTATGACTAATGTTGAGTCAATGGATTATACGCACTTTTTCTCTCACCCTTCCACCATTTCTAGCCTCTCTAGTACCGCGCAACTTTCGCCGGTATCATACACCCACCATATACCTTCCTCAAAACAGCCACCATACCTACCTATTATGGCATTTGCATAGCCATTCCGAGATATATTGCCATGCAACTTTCCACCGTTCCGTTTATTATGACACACTCCATCATTGTCATATTGCTAGCATGATCATGTAGTTGACATCGTATTTGTGGCAAAGCCACCATTCATAATTCTTTCATACATGTCACTCATGAGTCATTGCATATCCCGGTACACCGCCGGAGGCATTCATATAGAGTCATATTTTGTTGTAAGTATCGAGTTGTAATTGTTGAGTTGTAAGAAAAATAAAAGTGTGATGATCATCATTATTAGAGCATTGTCCCAAGTGAGGAAAGGATGATGGAGACTATGATTCCCCCACAAGTCGGGATGAGACTCCGGACGAAAATAAAAAATAAAGAGGCCAAAGAAGCCCATATAAAAAAAGAGGCCATAAAAAGAGAGAAAAGGCCCAAACAAAAAAATAAAAAAATGAGAGAAAAAGAGAGAAGGGACAATGCTACTATCCTTTTACCTCACTTGTGCTTCAAAGTAGCACCATGATCTTCATGATAGAGAGTCTCTCATTTTGTCACTTTCATATACTAGTGGGAATTTTTTATTATAGAACTTGGCTTGTATATTCCAATGATGGGCTTCCTCAAAATGCCCTAGGTCTTCTTGAGCAAGCGAGTTGGATGCACACCCACTTAGTTTCTTTTGTTGAGCTTTCACATACTTATAGCTCTAGTGCATCCGTTGCATGGCAATCCCTACTCACTCACATTGATATCTATTGATGGGCATCTTCATAGCCCGTTGATACGCCTAGTTGATGTGAGACTATCTTCCCTCTTTTTGTCTTCTCCACAACCACCATTCTATTCCATATATAGTGTTATATCCATGGCTCACGCTGATGTATTGCGTGAAGATTGAAAAAGTTTTGAAAATGTTAAAGTATGAAACAATTGCTTGGCTTGTCAACGGGGTTGTGCATGATTTAAATATTTTGTGTGGGGAAGATGGAGCATAGCCAGACTATATGATTTTGTAGGGATAACTTTCTTTGGCCATGTTATTTTGAGAAGACATGATTGCTTTGTTAGTATGCTTGAAGTATTATTACTTTTATGTCAATATGAACTTTTGTCTTGAATCTTTCGGATCTGAATATTCATGCCACAATTAAGAAGAATTACATTGCAATTATGCCAAGTAGCACTCCGCATCAAAAATTATCTTTTTTATCATTTACCTACTCGAGGACGAGCATGAATTAAGCTTGGGGATGCTTGATACGTCTCCAACATATCTATAATTTTTGATTGCTCCATGCTATATTATCTACTGTTTTAGGCAATATTGGGCTTTATTTTCCACTTTTATATTATTTTTGGGACTAACCTATTAACCGGAGGCCCAGCCCAGACTTGCTGTTTTATGCCTATTTCAGTGTTTCGAGGAAAAGGAATATCAGACGGAGTCAAAACGGAACGAAATCAACTGGAGAAGTTATTTTTCGAAGGAAACCCACCTGATGGACCTGGACCCCACGTTAGAAGATACGGGAGGTTCTCACGAGGGTGGGGGGCGCGCCCTCCCCCCCTGGGCGCACCCCTGCCTAGTGGGGCCCCCGTAGCTCCACCGACGTACTCCTTTCACCCATATATACCGTCATACCCTAAAACTTCCAGAACAGAAGATAGATCGGGAGTTCCGCCGCCGCAAGCCTCCAGAACCACGAAAAACCAATCGGAACCCCTTTCCGGTACCCTGCCGGAGGGGGGATCCATCTCCGGTGGCCATCTTCATCATCCCGGCGCTATCCATGACGAGGAGGGAGTAGTTCACCCTCGGGGCTGACGGTATGTACCAGTAGCTATGTGTTTGATCTCTCTCTCTCGTGTTCTCTCTCGTGTTCCATCTATGGCACGATCTTGATGTATCCCGAGCTTTGCTATTGTAGTTGGATCTTATGTTTCTTCTCCCCCTCTACTCTCTTGTGATGAATTGAGTTTCCCCTTTGAAGTTATCTTATCGGATTGAGTCTTTTATGAACACTTGACATATGTCTTGCCGTGCTTATCTGTGGTGACAATGGGATATCACGTGCCACTTTATGTATGTTTTGGTGACCAACTTGCGGGTTCCGCCCATGAACCTATGCATAGGGGTTGACACACGTTCTTGATTCTCCAGTAGAAACTTTGGGGCACTATTTGAAGTACTTTTATGTTGGTTGGATAAATCTGAGATTGTGTGATGCATATCGTATAATCATGCCCACGGATACTTGAGGTGACAATGGAGTATCTAGGTGACATTAGGGTTTTGGTTGATTTGTATCTTAAGGTGTTATTCTAGTAAAAACTCTAGGGTTGTTTGTGACACTTATAGGAATAGCCCAACGGATTGATTTGAAAGAATAACTTTGAGGTGGTTTCGTACCCTAGCATAATCTCTACGTTTGTTCTCCGCTATTAGTGGCTTCGGAGTGACTCTTTGTTGCATGTTGAGGGCTCGTTATATGATCTATCTATGTTATTATTGTTGAGAGAACTTACACTAGCGAAAGTATGAACGCTAGGCCTTATTTCCTATCATTGCAATACCGTTTACGCTCACTTTTACCACTTGCTACCTTGCTGTTTTTATATTTTCAGTTTACAAAAACCTATATCTACTATCTATTTTGCACTTGTATCACCATCTCTTCGCCGAACTAGTGCACCTATACAATTTACCATTGTATTGGGTGTGTTGGGGACACAAGAGACTCTTTGTTATTTGGTTGCAGGGTTGCTTGAGAGAGACCATCTTCATCCTATGCCTCCTACGAATTGATAAACCTTAGGTCATCCACTTGAGGGAAATTTGCTACTGTCCTACAAACCTGTGCACTTGCAGGCCCAACAACGTCTACAAGAAGAAGGTTGCGTAGTAGACATCAATGATGTGTGAATACAGCCCCCCTCGCGAATGGAAATTGCATAGCACAGTAATCATCGCCGGTGATATGATTGATGATTGGTTGGATGATCGAATAATTGAGCCCGAGGAACAAGGAGTGGTTGCCGAGGCTGTAAACCCGCCTCTAGTTGAATACACCTGGCCCAACGGAGCTGGGATCTTTCTCGAACACGAAGCAGCCATAGCCATCAATGTCACGAACGCCCCACGCATTGTACTGCATGTGGTTTGGTGTAATGGTTTGGTCAATTTGGTACGTGCAAATGAGCATCAAATGACCGCCGTCAGCTGAACGAGTGATAAACCACCACCCATCGGCTGGTATGATTCCAGGTCCTGGAATCATGAAGGCCAGCGCATTTGCATCTGCTGCAACAATTCAAATTGGAGACCAAAAGGACAAAAAATAAACAATCATGTTGAGAGTATGTGTGGAATTAAGATTATTATAACAGTGACACATATCATAGATAGAGAATTGCAATGCCGTGGTCATAATCATACCCCAAATTAAAAAAATAAGCCAATGACTTTCATATTCTAGCAATATGTCATGGTTCAAACATCATGTAACAATGAGAGGAAAACAGCTATGACATCGCCTACTCATATTCTACCATAGCACTTACTACTACTGTTCTCATATCAACTCTAAGCAATAACATGCGTTGTTATAAAAATCTTGTAAATGAGAGTAACATATAGCAATCATGATGTTATGCTCATAATATGTATTCTAACCATCATTAGATGCCAATTGTTATATATATATATGTTACTGTTCTAAAAATGATCATGATGCCCTCATGTCTGTATTTTGTTTTATTGACACCTCTATCTCTAAACATGTGGACATATTTTTTGATTTCGGCTTTCGCTTGAGGACAAGCGAGGTCTAAGCTTGGGGGAGTTGATACATCCATTTTGCATCATGCTTTTATATCGATATTTATTGCATTATGGGCTGTTATTACACATTATGCCACAATACTTATGCCTATTCTCTCTTATTTTACAAAGTTTACATGAAGAGGGGGAATGCTGGCAGCTGGAATTCTGGGCTAGAAAAGGAGCAAATATTAGAGACCTATTCTACACATCTCCAAAAGTCCTGAAACTTCACAGGAGCATGTTTCAGAATATATAAAAAATATTGGGCGAAAGAAGTACCGGAGGGGGGCCACCCACCGTCCACGAGGGTGGGGGGCTGATACGTCTCCATCGTATCTATAATTTTTGATTGTTCCATGCCAATATTATTCAACTTTCATATACTTTTGGCAACTTTTTATACTATTTTTGGGACTAACATATTGATCCAGTGCCCAGTGCTAGTTCCTGTTTGTTGCAAGTTTTTTGTTTCGTAGAATATCCATATCAAACGGAGTTCGAACGGAATAAAAACTGACGGAGATTTTTTTTGGAATATATATGATTTTTGGGAAGAAGAATCCACGCGAGACGATGCTCGAGGGGCCCACGAGGTAGGGGGGCGCGCCCCTGACCCTCGTGGCCACCCCTTAAGGCGGTTGGTGCCCTTCTTTCGCCGCAAGAAAGCTAATTTCCGGATAGAGATCGTGTCAAAATTTCAGCCCAATCGGAGTTACGGATCTCCGGGAATATAAGAAACGGTGAAAGCGAAGAATCTGAGAACGCAGAAACAGAGAGAGATAGAGAGATAGATCCAATCTCGGAGGGGCTCTCACCCCTCCCGTGCCATGGAGGCCATGGACCAGAGGGGAAACCCTTCTCCCATCTAGGGAGGAGGTCAAGGAAGAAGAAGAAGGAGGGGGGCTCTCCCCCCTCGCTTCCGGTGGCACCGGAGTGCCACCGGGGGCCATCATCATCACCGCGATCTACACCAACACCTTCGCCATCTTCACCAACATCTCCATCACCTTTTCCCCTCTATCTACAGCGGTCCACTCTCCTGCAACCCGCTGTACCCTCTACTTGAACATGGTGCTTTATGCTTCATATTATTATCCACCGATGTGTTGCCATCCTATGATGTCTGAGTAGATTTTCGTTGTCCTATCGGTGGTTGATGAATTGCTATGCTTGATTTAATTTGCTTGTGGCTATGTTGCTGTCCTTTGGTGCCCATCATATGATTGCACGCGTGGATCACACCCTAGGGTTAGTTGTATGTTGATAGGACTATGTATTGGAGGGCAAGAGTGACAGAAGCTTCAACCTAGCATAGAAATTGATGCATACGGGATTGAAGGGGGACCAATATATCTTAATGCTATGGTTGGGTTTTACCTTAATGAATGTTAGTAGTTGCGGATGCTTGCTAATAGTTCCAATCATAAGTGCATAGAATTCCAAGTCAGGGATGACATGCTAGCAGTGGCCTCTCGCACATAATACTTGCTATCGGTCTAGTAAAGTAGTCAATTGCTTAGGGGAAATTTCGCAACTCCTACCACCACTTTTCCACACTCTCTATATTTACTTTATTGTTTCTTTATCTAAACAGCCCCTACTTTTTATTTACATACTCTTTATTATCTTGCAAACCTATCCAACAACACCTAAAAAGTACTTCTAGTTTCATACTCGTTCTAGGTAAAGCGAACGTCAAGCGTGCGTAGAGTTGTATCAGTGGTCGATAGAACTTGAGGGAATATTTGTTCTACCTTTAGCTCCTCGTTGGGTTCGACACTCTTACTTATCGAAAATTGTTGCGATCCCCTATACTTGTGGGTTATCAAGACCTTTTTCTGGCGCCGTTGCCGAGGAGCAATAGCGTGGGATGAATATTCTCGTGTGTGCTTGTTTGATTTATCACTAAGTAATTTTTATTTGCTGTTCTTAGTTGTTTTCTATCTTTAGTTATGGGTAGGAAACGCAAAATACCAAAAAATAGTTGTACCTACTGAACCAATGGTTGAAGAACCACTCAAAATCTATCACACTCCTGAAGCTTTTTACTTGGATCATCTTCGATCCCTTTGTGCTCGTGCTGAAACCCCAACTAGCTTGGTTGAGGGAAAATCTTTAGATGAACATGCTTGTTATGTGCGACACCGAATATCTGAAAAATGGAAAACTCTATTGGGTCAAATTCATCATTTGCAATGCTATGCTTGGAATTTATGTGAAATATATGATTTTACTTGTTGTTCTGAAAACCCTAAGAAAAACCTTCCCTATCAATGTGAGTTTAGTGATAATGGAATCGTATCTTCGTATGCTAAGGGTGTTTACAATTACTATGATGTTCAACAAATTGAAGAATTTGTTGCTTTTAAGGGTGCTTATGAAATTGCTTCTTTGATTGAAAAGTATGATGCTACTTTTCACAAATCTGAAAATTTTGCCATAATTAAATATTGCTATCATAATTATGCTTCTAATGCCTATGTTAAACTATATATTGAGGAATACACCGCTGTCCAAGAAGAGACTAATATTTTGCAGGAGTCTATGGAAGAAGAAATTGATGAAACTATGAGCTCATTGGATGAAAAATATGAGGAGGAGAGTGAAGAACAAAAGGAGGAAGAGCGGATTAGCTACCCGTGCCCACCTTCTAATGAGAGTAACTCTTCAACTCATACATTGTTTAATTCCCCTTCGTGCTTACCGAAGGATGATTGCTATGATGACTATTATGATCCCATTGATTATCTTGAAATATCCCTTTTTGATGATGCTTGCTATGCTTGTGGCCAAGATGCCAATATGAATGATGCTTATGGAGATGAACTTGCTATAGTTCCTTATGTTAAACATGAAATTGTTGCTATTGCACCCATGCATGATAGTCCTATTATCTTCTTGAATTCTCCTGATTATACTATATCGGAGAAGTTTGCTCTTATTAAGGATTATATTGATGGGTTGCCTTTTACCGTTGCACATGATGATTTTGATAGATATAATATGCATGTGCTTGATGCTCCTACTTGCAATTATTATGAGAGAGGAACTATATCTCCACCTCTCTATGTTTCCAATACGATAAAATTGCAAGAAACTGTTTATACTATGCATTGGCCTTTACTATGTGTGCATGAATTGTTCTTTTATGACATGTAGATGCATAGGAAGAGAGTTAGACTTCGTCATTACATGATATATGGTGCTTTGTGCTCACTACTAAATTACAAATCATTGCTAATTAAAATTGGCTTTGATATACCTTGGGATCCGGGTGGATCCATTACTTGAGCATTATATGCCTAGCTTAATGGCTTTAAAGAAAGCGCTGCCAGGGAGACAACCCGGAAGTTTTAGAGAGTCATTTATTTCTGTTGAGTGCTTTCATATAGTTTAAAAACAACAAAAATAAAGAGGGGAACCCAAAACTTTTTCAAAAAGGAAAGCGAAAGTGAGAAAGACAAGCATTGTTGAAGTGGGAGAGCTCCTTGAACTTTGTTCATGCTCACGGCAACTTTGTGAATCTTGATTACATAAAATTTTCAATAAAAATAATTATCCCCTTGTACAATTCCATTGTATTATAAAAATAATGTGCCAAGGTTTGCCTTTAGGATGTTTACATTTGCTTGATGGTTTGTACGGTGCAGGACAGAAACTTTGGATGTAGTGCGCGATTTTACATTTTTAGCTGGAACGTCAAATGGTTCTGATTCTTTTTGCACTGTCTTCCTATACAAATTTGTTATTTTTAATAATTTTGGTAGAATTTTTCAAGTATCAGAACTATGGTGAATGTTCAAATTATTACAGACTGTTCTATTTTAGACAGATTCTGTTTTTGATGCATAGTTTGCTTGTTTTGATGAAACTATCGATTCATATTAGTGGATTAAGCCATGAAAAAGTTATATTACAGTAGACACAATGCAAAAACTAAATATGAATTGGTTTGCAACAGTACTTAGAGTAGTGATTTGCTTCATTATACTAACGGATCTTACCGAGTTTTCTGTTGAAGTTTTGTGTGGATGAAGTGTTCGATGATTGAGAAGGTTTCGATGTGAGAAGAAGGAAGAGAGGAAAGAGCTCAAGCTTGGGGATGCCCGAGGCACCCCAAGTAAATATTCAAGGAGACTCAAGCGTCTAAGCTTGGGGATGCTGGGGAGGCATCCCCTCTTTCTTCAACAAGTATCCATATGTTTTCAGATTCGTTTCGTTCATGCGATATGTGCAATCTTGAAGCGTCTTTTGCATTTAGTTTTCATTTTTCTTTTATGCACCATGCTGGTATGAGATATTCCTTGGTTGATTTCTAGAATGCTCTTTGCACTTCACTTATATCTTTTGAGTATGGCTTTATAGAATGCTTCATGTGCTTCACTTATATCATTTGAAGTTTGGATTGCATGTTTCTCTTTACATAGACAACCGCCATTTGTAGAATGCTCTTTTGCTTCACTTATATTTGTTAGAGCGTGGGCATACCTTTTGTAGAAAGAATTAAACTCTCTTGCTTCACTTATATCTATTTAGAGAGATGATAGGAACTGGTCATTCACATGGTTAGTCATAAAATCCTACATAAAACTTGTAGATCACTGAATATGATATGTTTGATTCCTTGCAATAGTTTTGCGATATAAAGATGGTGATATTAGAGTCATGCTAGTGGGTAGTTGTGGATTAGTAGAAATACTTGTGTTGAGGTTTGTGATTCCCGTAGCATGCACGTATGGTGAACCGTTATGTGATGAAGTCGGAGCATGATTTATTTATTGATTGTCTTCCTTATGAGTGGCGGTCGGGGACGAGCGATGGTCTTTTCCTACCAATCTATCCCCCTAGGAGCATGCGCATAGTACTTTGTTTCAATGACTAATAGATTTTTGCAATAAGTATGTGAGTTCTTTATGACTAATGTTGATTCCATGGATTATACACACTCTCACCCTTCCACCGTTGCTAGCCTCTCTAGTACCGCGCAACTTTCACCGGTACCATAAACCCACCATATACCTTCCTCAAAACAGCCACCATACCTACCTATCATGGCATTTCCATAGCCATTCCGAGATATATTGCCATGCAACTTCCATCATCATCATATACATGACTTGAGCATTCATTGTCATATTGCTTGCATGATCGTAAGATAGCTAGCATGATGTTTTCATGGCTTTTCCGTTTTTTTGATGTCATTGCTACGCTAGATCATTGCACATCCCGGTACACCAACGGAGGCATTCATATAGAGTCATATATTTGTTCTAGCATCGAGTTGTAATATTGAGTTGTAAGTAAATAAAAGTGTGATGATCATCATTATTAGAGCATTGCCCCAGTGAGGAAAGGATGATGGAGACTATTGTTCCCCCATAAGTCGGGATGCGACTCCGGACTTTACAAAAAAATAAAAGAGGCCAAAGAAGCCCAAATAAAAAAAGAGGCCAAAGAAGCCACCCAAAAAAAATAAAAAAAATAAAAAAAATAAAAAAAATAAAAAAAATGAGAGAAAAAGAGAGAAGGGGCAGTGCTACTATCCTTTTTCCATACTTGTGCTTCAAAGTAGCACCATGTTCTTCATATAGAGAGTCTCTTGAGTTATCACTTTCATATACTAGTGGGAATATTCATTATAGAACTTGGCTTGTATATTCCGATGATGGGCTTCCTCAAAATGCCCGAGGTCTTCATGAGCAAGCAAGTTGGATGCACACCCACTTAGTTTCAGTTGGAGCTTTCATACACTTATAGCTCTAGTGCATCCGTTGCATGGCAATCCCTACTTACTCACATTGATATCTATTGATGGGCATCTCCATAGCCCGTTGATACGCCGAGTTGATGTGAGACCATCTTCTCCTTTTTGACTTCTCCACCATCATGTTCTATTCCACCTATAGTGCTATGTCCATGGCTCACGCTCATGTATTGCGTGAAAGTTGAAAAGGTTTGAGAACATCAAAAGTATGAAACAATTGCTTGGCTTGTCATCGGGGTTGTGCATGATGTGAATATTTTGTGTGGTGAAGATGGAGCATAGCCAGACTATATGATTTTGTAGGGATAACTTTCTTTGGCCTTGTTATTTTGAAAAGACATGATTGCTTTATTAGTGGGCTTGAAGTATTATTGTTTTTATGTCAAATTATAGACTATTGCTTTGAATCACTCGTATCTTAATATTCATGCCATGATTAGACATATGATCAAGATTATGCTAGGTAGCATTCCACATCAAAAATTATCTTTTTTATCATTTACCTACTCGAGGACGAGCAGGAATTAAGCTTGGGGATGCTGACACGTCTCCGTCGTATCTATAATTTTTGATTGTTCCATGCCAATATTATTCAACTTTCATATACTCTTGGCTACTTTTTATACTATTTTTGGGACTAACATATTGATCCAGTGCCCAGTGCCAGTTCCTGTTTGTTGCATGTTTTTTGTTTCGCAGAATATCCATATCAAACGGAGTCCAAACGGAATAAAAACTGACAGAGATTTTTTTTGGAACATATATGATTTTTGGGAAGAAGAATCCACGCGAGACGATGCTTGATACGTCCATTTTGCATCATGCTTTTATATCGATATTTATCGCATTATGGACTGTTATTTCACTTTATGTCACAATACTTATGGCTATTCTCTCTTATTTTACAAGGTTTACATAAGGAGGGAGAATGCCGGCAACTGGAATTCTGGGCTGGAAAAGGAGCAAATATTAGAGACCTATTCTGCGCAACTCCAAAAGTCCTGAAACTCCACAGAACATCTTAAAATAAATAAAGAAAAATCCTTGTCAAAGATGAAGGCCAGGGGGCCCACACCCTGCTCACGAGGGTAGGGGCCGCGCCCCCCTAGGGCGCGCCCCTACCTTGTGGGCCCCCTGGTGGCTCTCGAACATCCATCTTCTCCTATATGAAGTCTTTCGATGAGAAAAAAATAGAGAGGATTTTTTCGGGACGAGACTCCGCCGCCACGAGGCGGAACCTTGGCGGATCCAATCTAGAGCTCCGGCATAGCTGTTCTGCCGGGGATACTTCCCTCCAGGAGGGGGAAATCATCACCATCATCATCACCAACGCTCCTCTCATCGGGAGAGGGCAATCTCCATCAACATCTTCACCAGCACCATCTCATCTCCAAACCCTAGTTCATCTCTTGTATCCAATTCTTGTCTCGAAGTCCGGGATTGGTGCTAGTAGGTTGCTAGTAGTGTTGATTACTCCTTGCAGTTGATGCTAGTTGGTTTAATTGGTGGAAGATCATATGTTCAGATCCTATATGCATATTATTACCCCTCTGATTATGAACATGAATATGCTTTGTGAGTAATTATGTTTGTTCCTGAGGACAAGGGAGAAGTCTTGCTATAAGTAGTCATGTGAATTTGGAATTCGTTTGATATTTTGATAAGATGTATGTTGTCTAGCCTCTAGCAGTGTCATGTGAACGTCGACTGCATGACACTTCACCATTATTTGGGCCTAGAGGGAGGCATTGGGAAGTAATAAGTAGATGATGAGTTGCTAGAGTGACAGAAGCTTAAACCCTAGTTTATGCGTTGCTTCGTAACGGGCTGATTTGGATCCATATATTTGATGATATGGTTAGGTTTACCTTAATACTTTTGTTGTAGTTGCAGATGCTTGCAATAGAGGTTAATCATAAGTGGGATGCTTGTTCAAGTAAGAACAGCACCCAAGCACCGGTCCACCCACATATCAAATTATCAAAGTATCGAACGCGAATCATATGAACGTGATGAAAACTAGCTTGACGATATTCCCATGTGTCCTCGGGAGCGCTTTTCCTATTATAAGAGTTTGTTCCGGCTTGTCCTTTGCTACAAAAAGGATTGGGCCACCTTGCTGCACTTTATTTAATTTTGTTACTTGTTGCTCGTTACAATTTTTCCTATCACAAAACTATCTGTTACCACTTATTTCAGTACTTGCAAAGAATACCTTGCTGAAAACCACTTATCATTTCCTTCTGCTCCTCGTTGGGTTCGACACTCTTACTTATCGAAAGGACTACGATAGATCCCCTATACTTGTGGGTCATCAAGACTCTTTTCTGGCGCCGTTGCCGAGGAGTGTAGCGCCTTTGGTAGGTGGAATTTGGTAAGGAAAAAATTATATAGTGTGCTGAAATTTACTGTCACTTGTTACTATGGAAAGTAATTCTCTGAGGGGCTTGTTCGGGGTATCTTCACCCCGTCCAGTAGAGCAAAGAGTTGCTCCTCAACCTACTGAACCTATTGAAAATGAAACTCCTTTTTAATTTCCTTCGGGTATGATGGAAAAACTGCTAGCTAACCCTTTTACAGGAGATGGAACAAAGCATCCTGATGAGCACTTAATATATGTGGATGAAGTTTGTGGATAAGCTTGCAGGTATACCCGATGATGTTGCTAAGAAGAAGGTCTTCCCTTTATCTTTGAAGGGAGACGCATTGATATGGTATAGGCTATGTGATGATATGAGATCATGGGACTATAAAAGATTGAAGTTGGAATTTCATCAAAAGTATATGCATCTTGTTCATCGTGATCGCAATTATATATATAATTTCTGGTCTCGCGAAGGAGAAAGGATCGCTCAAGCTTGGGGGAGGCTTAAATCAATGTTATATTCATGGCCCAATCATGAGCTCCCAAGAGAAATAATTATGCAAAGTTTTTATGCTCGACTTTCTGATAACAATCGCACCATGCTCGATACTTCTTGTGCAGGTTCTTTTATGATGAAGACTATTGAATTCAGATGGAATTTATTGGATAGAATTAAACACAACTCTGAAGATTGGGACCTCGACGAAGGTAATGAGTCAGGTATGACACCTAAGTTTGATTGTGTTAAATCTTTTATGGACACCGATATTTTCTGTAAGTTTAGCACTAAATATGGACTTGACTCTGAGATAATAGCTTCTTTCTGTGAATCTTTTGCTACTTATGTTGATCTCCCTAAGGAGAAGTGGTTTAAATATCATCCTCCCATAGAAGTAAAAGTAGCTACACCTATTAAAGTTGAAGAAAATACTGTCACTTATAATGATCCTATTGTTCCTACTTCTTATGTTGAGAAACCACCTTTCCCTGTTAGAATAAAGGATCATGCTAAAGCTTCAACTGTTTTTCGTAAAAGCAATATTAGAACTTATACACCTCTTGAGCAAGTTAAAGTAGAACCTAATATTGCTATTGTTAAAGATCTCTTGTCTGATAATATCGATGGGCATGTTATTCAGTTTGAAGGTGAAACTGCTAGAATTGCTAAACCTTGTGCTAAAGATAAACATAGATCTATGGTAGGCGTGCCTGTTATTTCTGTTAAAATAGGAGATCATTGTTATCACGGCTTATGTGATATGGGTGCAAGTGCTAGTGTTATACCGCATACTTTATACGAAGAAATTAAGAATGAAATTGCACCTGCTGAGTTAGAAGGTATTGATGTCACAATTAAACTTGCCAATAGAGATACTATTTCACCAATTGGAATTGTTAGAGATGTTGAAGTCTTGTGTGGGAAAACTAAATATCCTGCTAATTTTCTTGTTCTTACTTCTCCGCAAGATAGTGTCGAGGGACTAATCCACGAACACCTATGGGGCCGGCGGACCGAGCCCCTTTCGATTCGGCGGGGGGCGGAGACTGCACGAAGAGCAGATCGAGGCGAAGCACACGAGGGATTTACCCAGGTTCGGGCCGCACGGATGCGTAAAACCCTACTCCTGCCTGTGGTTTGTATTGAGTTCTTGCTCGGGAGCGCTGAGTGCTACAGTACACACCAACAGCTAACGAGACCGAGCGTGAATGAGTGTCCTCCCCTTTCTACGTTGCGCATGGGCCTCCTTTTATATGCTCAAGGGGTCACCGACAGGTGGCAACATAGACGAGGGCAAAAATGGCAAGGTGTTGTGGTTGGTACAACTACCTGCTATAGTGTATCATACCTAACCCTGACGACAGGGGACAAGGGCATTAAATGCCCGTCTGTGTCGCCCAAATAGTGTAAAAGGGACCGTCAGGGACGCCAGAGCACGCCACGATGGCAATCTTGTCAGCGCCGCTTGCCACCGCGCACCCCTGGCTGCACAGCCTCCCGCCACGTACGCCTGGAAGGGTCCCAGAGCGACACGTTGCTGGATGTGCTGGAGCGCGGGCACAGAGTGGTAGCTTGTTGCGGCAAGCACCTTGCCCCGGTTGTTGTCTTGTCGCGTCCGGGAGCTTGTCGCTCACCGGGCCTTGCCGGGACGCGTGGTGCGTCGCGGCAAGTTCCTTGAAATGCCTTGGTTGGCCTTCCTGGCAAGCTCCTCTTGCCGGGGCCTTGTACGCCTTGGTTTGAATACGATGTCCTTGAATGGCTCCAAAGGAACCACGGAGGACCTTGGCGGTCACCCGACAAGCCTTGCCGCGGGATGCTGCGACTGCCCGAGCACAAGTTCGGGATACTAGGGTACCCCTACTCTAGTACACCGACAGGAGCCCCCGGGCCTGGGCCATACACGGTGCCGAGCGCTGTTGGGCCAGGCCCAAAACAGGGCACGGGCACACGCGGCCTGGGTTACGCCGTATCTTTCTCCGTATCCACCGTGCCCTCCCCGAACGACATGCGTTGAATGCGGCGTCGTGGGAGAGATCGTGGGTGATTTCTTTATTAGGAAAAAGCAGAACGTCCGCCCCCTCCCTCTTTATAAGCAGGGGAAACAGGGGTAGTTCGCCCATTCGCTGGTTGCTGTTCCAATCTCGGAAACCTCCGCCGCTCCCCCGTCTACCCAAAACCGAAGGAGAGCAGCGCCCCGCCCCCCATCGCCATCAGCACCACCAACGCCGTCGATCTTCTCCACCACTTCCGCCATGGCTCCGAAAGCCGACAAGGGGAAGGCTGTGAAGACGACCGAGGCGCAGCGGCTTGCGGCGCTGCGAAAGGAGCGGGCAATCTTCCCCCCCCAAGCTCGCCGCGAAGGAGCTGAGGGAGAGTTACTACCTCTTCTAGTCGATGGAGACGCGAGCGCATCCGCGCACGAAGGTACTTCCAGCCGCCGCTTGGAAAACGGATCCAAATGGATACCCTTTCTTCGCCTTGTTCTTCTACTGCAGGCTCTGCCCGCCTTTCTCTGAATTCTTCTGCGATATCATGAACACCTACGGGTTCCGCCTCCTTGACTTCACCCCCAATGCCGTTCTGACCTTGGCAGTTTTCGCACATCTCTGCGAAAACTTTGTCGGAGTCCACCCCAGTGTAGCCCTCTTTCGCCACTTCTTCATGCCCCGAGTAGAGAGAGGAGAGCCTTTATCCAGCGGAATCGCCTGGATCTCAAGGGCCGGCAAGAAGGATACCTATCTGGAGGGAGAGTTCCGTGGCAAGTGGGAGGAGTGGAGAGCAGATTGGTGCTGGATTGTCGAGGAGAACCCGCAGCCGTTCACCGCCCGGCGCCAAGCCCCAGTAGCACGCGGCAGCGATTGGAGTGGCGTGGCCCCGGAAGACGCTAGGCTGAAGATTGCCGTCACCAGGATGCAACGCCTCAGGCTTGCCGGGCTTATTGTAGGTGCTGTTGGCGCAAACTTTCTTCGCCGCCGCATTGCCCCCCTGCAGGAACGGGGGAGGCCCGCCTGGGAGTTCAAGAACACGGCGGATATCAGGAGGCTGCGTCCGGGCCTCAACTTCAACTTCACAGTACTGGAGCTCAACGCGATGCTCTAGGAGCTGTTCAAGTACGACCCCGAGCATCCCGAAGTGTTTAGGTTGCCGCGGGGCGTCGTTCTGTTGTGCAACAATTCCACGCTCGACCGCATCTGTGCAATGATGCCGCTGTGCGACTCGCATGGAATCGTGTCAACTTGGCTCGAGCCTGCCGACGACGTCGTGCAGGAATTCTTCGACGGCTTGGTGGAGGTGCCGATCCGCGCCGACGAGAAGAATGGCCTCAGCCGTGACACCACCGAGCAAGAGATGCAACGCATCGCCACTAGGCTGGAAGAGGCGGCGGCAGCCGCAGACGCGGGCGAATTTGGATTCACCGTGGAGGAGGCAGACGCAGCAGAAGCGACAAGCCGTACCGAGCGAGAAGGGCTTGCCGGTGGGGAGAAGCTTGCCGGGCATGACGTCGAGTCGAGCGAGCCCGCCAAGGATACGAGCGGCTCGTTGGAGATCAACTCCTCTTCCTCCTCAGACAGCTCGCCGCAAGCAGGGCCACCATCTCCACCAAGAAGGCGTCTCCGCAAGGCCGGGGACGTAGCGGAGCAGCAGACGAGCCAACAGCCGCCGCGCCGCGCGACACGCTCCACCGCAGCAAGCACTGTCGCCGCGGGAGCGCCTCACGTTACTGCGACAACTGGAGCGGGGTCTTCCCAGAGCACCGCTTCTGCTCCTGCTGCTTCTCACGTCGCGGGGTCGTCTCAGACCGCCGCCACTGTTCCCGCCAAGCGGCCAAGGGAACCTACTCCTCCGCCTCCTCGCGCCGGCCGTGAGCTGGACTTCGACTTCTCGGCGTTCAGCTCCGACGAGGAAGAAGAAGAAGAGTAAGATTCCTTGTCGTACTTGTAGTTCTTCAATCCTTGCTGTTTTGTCTTGTATCTCATTTTCCTTGCTCCAAACTCGTTCCTTTTTCAGGACGCTGGCGCAGAGAGCGGCGAAGAGAGCCAAGATCCCGGTGATCAACATTGACGACGAACCCACCGCAGAAGAGGGCGCGCCCGAGACCACCTTGCCGGACCCGGCAACTTTTCTGTAGAGCAGCCCCCAGCGTAAGCATGTGGTTCGCTTTTCGCCTTTAGGCGCGCATGGATGCTCTTTCTTTGCTGACATCTTGATTGTTGATTCGTGTAGGAGCAGAGCAGCCCCACCAGGAGCGTCCGGAGACAGCCCCCGGCATGCCATCTGCTTCGACTACGCCGCCAAGGGAGATTTCTCCGGCAAGGGATTCTCCGGCAAGGGGGAGTTCTCCGGCAAGGGAGAAGTCCCCGGCAAGGGAGAGGTCTCCGGCAAGGGACAGCACCAGCGGCCCCCCGGCGGCGGAGACCACCACTGCCGAACCCAGTACAGGTAATCCTCTTGCTCCAAACCTTCCCTTGGATTCTTCTTATTTTGATCTTCTTTTTGGGTATTCGCTTGATTCTTCTCCCTTTTCCGGCCGTCAATCCCACCTGCTGCGGAGCCGATGGAGAACGAGGTTGCTGCCGACGACGAGGCCGCCAAAGCTGCCGCCGCAGCAGCTGGCGAGGGGTCTGGCGATCGTACTGACGGCCCTGAGGCCGCAGGAGCGCCAGGCGCTACGCCGACCGCCAACCCTTCCGCCGCTGCCGCAGCGCCAGGCTCCGAAGAGCCCCAGCCAAGCGTCTACTTGAAGGCCGGCGATGGCGTCTTCATCAACCTCCCCTGGGCGTCAAGCTCCAGGGCGCCGATCGAGGGAGAGAGCTTCGACGGAGAGGTGCTCGCCTCCGCTGGGCTGACGCTGGTTGATGCGCTGAGCAGTAGCGACAGCGAGCCTGAGGAGGAACGGCTGTTGCGGAAGCTGTTGTCGCTCTATCGCGCCCGGCAAGCCAAGCTGGAATCCCGCGAGGCACTTGTCGCGAAGGCGGGAGTGGACATCGAGAAGCGCGCGGAGAAGCTCGGGGGTTTTCACCAGGAAGCTCTCCGGTCTCTGGCAGAAGAGCGGGAGCGACTCGCCGAGGAGCAGAAGGCCTTCTTCCTCGAGAGGGCCGAAGTTGAAGAGCAGCAGCGGCTTGCCACTGAGAAGTTGTCTGCGCAGGAGGGTGAGCTGGCGCAGCGGAAAGTCAACCTCGACAGCCACGAGGAGGAGCTTGCCGCGCGTGAGCAAACCTTTGGCGGGGCCCTCAAGCAAGCGAAGGATGCTGCCGCCGCTACCGAGGCCGCCAAGAAGGAGCTGGAGACGAAGGTGGCGCAGCTGGAGGCCGACCTCAAGGCGAGTGGCGACGAGCTTGCCGCGCTCAAGCGTGAGCGGGAGCAGGACGCCCACAGCCTCTCAGATCTGCAGGCTCGTTTCGCCGAGAAGGGCAAAGAGCTCAGCGCCGCCAAGGACTCCAACGCAGGTCTTGAATTGAAGCTGACTGCTTTGACCAAGACGCTGGACGGCGCCAAGGAGCAGGAGGCGGCCTTGAAGGAGGAGGTCAAGGCCGGCAAGGCGCTGCTGGAGAGTGCCACTGCCGCCCAGAACACCTTTAAGGAGACTGTGGAGCACTGGACGGAGGGTCTTGTGAACGTTGCCGCAGATATCGACAGGGAGCTGGCGCAGCTGGGGATGGCGGATCTTGGGTATCCCTCCAACGAGAACCTCCAGCCCAGCGCCAAGCTCACCTTGTTCTTCCGCAAATTAAATAAAGCTACTAAGAAAGATCATTACCCCTTACCTTTTATTGATCAAATGCTAGAAAGATTATGCAAACATACACACTATTGCTTTCTAGATGTTCTGGTTTCTCTCAAATAACTGTGTCGGCTAGAGATCAATCAAAGACTACTTTTACATGCCCTTTTGGTACTTTTGCTTATAGACGTATGCCTTTTGGTTTATGTAATGCACCTACTACCTTTAAAAGATGCATGATGGCTATATTCTCTAACTTTTGTGAAAAGATTTGTGAGGTTTTCATGGACGACTTTTCTGTCTATGGTTCCTCTTTTGATGATTGCTTGAGCAATCTTGATTGAGTTTTGCAGAGATGTGAAGAAACTAATCTTGTCTTGAATTGGGAAAAGTGCCACTTTATGGTTAATGAAGGTATTGTCTTGGGGCATAAAGTTTCTGAAAGAGGTATTGAAGTTGATAAAGCCAAGGTTGATGCTATTGAAAAGATGCCATGTCCCAGGGACATCAAAGGTATAAGAAGTTTCCTTGGTCATGCCATATTTTACAGGAGGTTCATTAAGGACTTCTCAAAAATTTCCCGGCCTCTGACTAATTTATTGCAAAAAGATATACCATTTGTCTTTGATGATGATTGTGTAGAAGCATTTGAAATACTTAAGAAAGCATTAGTCACTGCACCTGTTGTTCAGCCACCTGATTGGAACCTACCCTTTGAAATTATGTGTGATGCTAGTGATTATGTTGTAGGTGCTGTTCTAGGGCAAAGAGTTGATAAGAAACTAAATGTTATTCATTATGCTAGTAAGACTCTAGACAATGCTCAAAGAAATTATGCTACTACTGAAAAAGAGCTTTTAGCAGTTGTATTTGCTTGTGATAAGTTTAGATCTTATATTGTTGATTCTAAAGTAACTATCCGCACTGATCATGCTGCTATTAAATATCTTATGGAAAAGAAAGATGCTAAACCTAGACTTATAAGATGGGTTCTCTTGATACAAGAATTTGATTTGAATATTGTTGATAGAAAGGGAGCAGAGAACCCCGTTGCAGAAAACTTGTCTAGGTTAGAAAATATTCTTGATGACCCACTACCTATTAATGATAGCTTTCCTGATGAACAATTAAATGTTATAAGTACTTCTCGTAGTACTCCATGGTATGCTGATTATGCTAATTATATTGTTGCTAAATTTATACCACCTAGCTTCACATACCAACAAAAGAAAAACTTCTTCTATGATTTGAGACATTACTTTTGGGATGACCCACATATTTATAAAGAGGGAGTAGATGGTGTTATTAGACGTTGTGTAACTGAGCATGAACAGGAACAGATCCTACACAAGTGTCATTCCGAGTCTTATGGAGGACACCACGCTGGAGATAGAACTGCACATAAGGTATTGCAATCTGGTTTCTATTTGCCTACTCTCTTCAAGGATGCCCGTAAGTTTGTCTTGTCTTGTCTTGTGATGAATGTCAAAGAATTGGTAATATTAGTAGACATCAAGAAATGCCTATGAATTATTCACTTGTTATTGAACCGTTTGATGTTTGGGGCTTTGACTATATGGGACCTTTTCCTGCCTCTAATGGATACACACATATTCTAGTTGCTGTTGATTACGTTACTAAGTGGGTAGAAGCTATTCCAACTAGTAGTGCTGATCATAACACTTCTATTAAAATGCTTAAAGAAGTTATTTTCCCGAGGTTTGGAGCCCCTAGATATTTAATGACTGATGGTGGTTCACACTTTATTCATGGTGCTTTCCGTAAAATGCTTGCTAAATATGATGTTAATCATAGAATTGCATCTCCTTATCACCCTCAGTCTAGTGGTCAAATAGAGTTGAGCAATAGAGAGCTCAAATTAATTTTGCAAAAGACTGTTAATAGGTCTAGAAAGAATTGGTCCAAGAAACTTGATGATGCATTATGGGCTTATAGAACTGCATACAAAAATCTTATGGGTATGTCTCCGTATAAAATGGTTTATGGAAAAGCATGTCACTTACCTCTCGAACTAGAACATAAGGCATATTGGGCTATTAAAGAGCTCAACTATGATTTTAAACTTGCCGGTGAGAAGAGGTTATTTGATATTAGCTCACTTGATGAATGGAGAACCCAAGCTTATGAAAATGCCAAGTTGTTTAAAGAAAAAGTTAAAAGATGGCATGACAAAAGGATACAAAAGCGTGAGTTTAATGTAGGTGATTATGTATTGCTATACAACTCTCGTTTAAGATTTTTTTGCAGGAAAACTTCTCTCTAAATGGGAAGGCCCCTATGTTATCGAAGAGGTCTATCATTTCGGTGCCATAAAGATCAACAACTTCGAGGGCACAAATCCGAAAGTGGTAAACGGTCAAAGAATCAAACATTATATCTCAGGTAATCCCATAAATGTTGAAACCAATATTATTGAAACCGTAACCCCAGAGGAATACATAAGGGACACTTTTCGGAACGTTTCAGACTCTGAAAAGGAATAGGTATGTGGTACGGTAAGTAAACCGACTCCAAAACAATTTTTAAGGCAATATTTCTCCATTTTGGAATATTTAGAAAAATAGAAAAATAAGTAGCAGTCCGGGAAGGACACGAGGGCCCCACGAGGGTGGTGGGAGCGCCCTACCCCTCTGGGCGCGCCCCCTACCTCGTGAGCACCTCGTGTGCCTTCCGGACTCTGTTTTCTTGCACGTTACGTATTTTGGTCAGTAAAAGTTCATTATATAACCTCCCGAAAGTTTTGACTCCCGTATCACGCAATTATTCTTTGTTCTTGTTTCGAGCTGTTTTTCTAACAGATCTAGATTATCATGACGTTCCCAAGTGCTTCCAAGGACAAGTTCTTCGAGAAGGTCATCAACCCTTACCTCGCGGAGGTGCTGCAACACCCTCAAACCATTGAGATGCGTGATGGGTTGTTGCACATCCGCGATGTTGAGGGACCAAAGGGAACCGGAAGCGTGGAGACAAGGCTCGAAACAATGGAGCAACAAGTTTTCAAGTGCCAGGGGATGGTGGAGCGTGGAATCAACGCTAGCCACACGATGCTCGCGGAGTTCACTAACAACTACAAGCCGGATGCCAAGAATACCGAGGAGGCCATCTTCAAGCTATATGAGAAGATCGAGCACCTCCAAGCCCAAATCTATGACCTGCAAAACCAAAACCGTGAGTATGAATATAGATTCAAAAGAATGAGTTTGGCTGCAGATTCGAGGATTCCGGAGACTCGATCATCCTTCTATGATGGTGAACCTATGCCTTGGAAGATGGATGACAAGCCCGCATCATCAACAACACCTCCACCTTCTTCACCGTCAAAGGAGATATAATCACATGGGTATGGGCACTCCCCTTGGCAACTGCCAAGCTTGGGGGAGGTGCCCCGGTATCGTATCACCATCACAACTCCTATCTTTATCGTTTTCTTAGTTCGATCCTATTAGTAGTATCTTGATCTAGTAGAATAAAGTTTATGGCATGATCTAGTTTTGAGTTTTGCTTTATGATCTCTCTTTGTAATCGAGTCTATGAGTTATATATAATAAAGATTAGTGTTGAGTCAAGGGCTTGATTATTTTGCCATGATCTTGGGTGAATAAAAGAAAGAGAAAAAGAATAAAAGAAACAAAAAGTTCATATTGATCTTATTGAGAGTAATGACTTCACAAAGAAAGAGTATGATGATTAAAAGTTGTTGGGAGTTGGCAGACATAGCTTTGGTCATTGTTGCAATTAATAGGAAGTAATAAAGAAAGAGAGGTTTCACATATAGATATATTATCATTGGCATCTTTTATGATTGGGAGCACTCATTAAAATATGACATGCTAAAGAGTTGATGTTGGATAAGGAAGACAACGTAATGAGTTATGTATTTCTTATATCTGAGATAAAGTATGTTGTCATGGATCCTCTAACTTGTTGAGCTTGCCTTTCCCCCTCATGCTAGTCAAATTCTCAGCACTAAGTAGAAATACTACTTGTGCTTCCAAAATCCCTAAACCAGTTTTTCCATGAGAGTCCACCATATCTACCTATGGATTGAGTAAGATCCTTCAAGTAAGTTGTCATTGGTGCAAAGCAATAAAAATTGCTCTAAATATGTATGATTGATTGGTGTGTGAGAAATAAGCTTTATACGATCTTGTGATGTGGAAGTAATAAAAGCAACGGACTGCATAATAAAGGTTCATATCACAAGGGGCAATATAAAGTGACATTCTTTCGCATTGAGATTTTATGCATCCAACCATAAAAGCGCATGACAACCTCTGCTTCCCTCTATGAAGGGCCTATCGTTTATTATTATCTTCTACCTTATGCAAGAGTCATGGTGATTTTCACCTTTTCTTTTTCATTTTATCCTTTGGCAAGCTCAGCATGTTGGAAAGAACATGATATATATATCTAATTGGATGTAGGGGAGCATGAACCATTATTGTTGACATTACCCTTGAGGTAAAAGGTTGTGGGGCAAATCTATAAGCCCCTATCTTTCTCTGTGTCCGATTAAAACTCCATAACCACAAGTATCGCGTGAGTGTTAGCAATTATGAAGGACTAAATGATAGTTGAGTATGTGGACTTGCTTTTTAGCTCTGACATAGACTCTTTCTGATGTTATGATAAATTGCAATTGCTTCAATGACTGAGATTATAGTTTGTCGGAGTCCAATAAAGTTTATGATTTATACTTTTGCATTGTGAATAGATCATCACTTGAACATAAGTAATCATCTGACAAAAGCTATATATGTTGCTATTATGAGAATAATCATGATGCCTTCATGTCCGTATTTTATTTTTATCGACACCTCTACCTCTAAACATGAGGACATATTTATTGTTATCGGCTTTCGCTTGAGGACAAGCGAGGTCTAAGCTTGGGGGAGTTGATACGTCCATTTTGCATCATGCTTTTATATCGATATTTATCGCATTATGTACTGTTATTTCACTTTATGTCATAATAGTTATGACTATTCTCTATTATTTTACAAGGTTTACATAAGGAGGGAGAATGCCGGCAACTAGAATTCTGGGCTGGAAAAGGAGCAAATATTAGATACCTGTTCTGCACAACTCCAAAAGTCCTGAAACTCCACGGAACATCTTAAAATAAATAAAGAAAAATCCTCGTCAAAGATGAAGGCCAAGGGGCCCACACCCTTCTCACGAGGGTGGGGGGCGCCCCCCTAGGGCGCGCCCCCTACCTCGTGGGCCCCCTGGTGGCTCTCCGACGTCCATCTTCTCCTATATGAAGTCTTTCGATGAGAAAAAAATAGAGAGGAATTTTTCGGGACGAGACTCCGCCGCCACGAGGCGGAACCTTGGCGGATCCAATCTAGAGCTCCGGCCGAGCTATTCTGCCGGGGATACTTCCCTCCGGGAGGGGGAAATCATCACCATCGTCATCACCAACGCTCCTCTCATCAGGAGAGGGCAATCTCCATCAACATCTTCACCAGCACCATCTCATCTCCAAACCCTAGTTCATCTCTTGTATCTAATTCTTGTCTCAAAGCCCGGGATTGGTGCTAGTAGGTTGCTAGTAGTGTTGATTACTCCTTGTAGTTGATGCTAGTTGGTTTAATTGGTGGAACATCATATGTTCAGATCCTATATGCATATTATTACCCCTCTGATTATGAACATGAATATGCTTTGTGAGTAATTATGTTTGTTCCCGAGGACAAGAGAGAAGTCTTGCTATTAGTAGTCATGTGAATTTGGTATTCGTTTGATATTTTGATAAGATGTATGTTGTCTAGCCTCTAGTGGTGTTATGTGAACATCGACTACATAACACTTCACCATTATTTGGGCCTAGAGGAAGGCATAGGGAAGTAATAAGTAGATGATGGGTTGCTAGAGTGACAGAAGCTTAAACCCTAGTTTATGCGTTGCTTCATAAGGGGCTGATTTGGATCCATATGTTTCATGCTATGGTTAGGCTTACCTTAATACTTTTTTTGTAGTTGCGGATGCTTGCAATAGAGGTTAATCATAAGTGGGATGCTTGTTCAAGTAAGAACAACACCCAAGCACCGGTCCACCCACATATCAAATTATCAAAGTATCGAACGCGAATCATATGAACGTGATGAAAACTAGCTTAACGATATTCTCATGTGTCCTCGGGAGCACTTTTCCTATTATAAGAGTTTGTTCTGGCTTGTCCTTTGCTACAAAAAGGATTGGGCCACCTTGCTGCACTTTATTTACTTTTGTTACTTGTTGCTCGTTACAATTTATCCTATCACAAAACTATCTGTTAGCACTTATTTCAGTACTTGCAGAGAATACCTTACTGAAAACCGCTTATCATTTCCTTCTGCTCCTCGTTGGGTTCGACACTCTTACTTATCAAAAGGACTATGATAGATCCCCTATACTTGTGGGTCATCAATGCTCGAGGGGCCCACGAGGTAGGGGGGCGCGTCCCAGGGTGTCAGGCGCGCCCCTGACCCTCATCGCCACCCCGTAAGGCGGTTGGTGCCCTTCTTTCGCTGCAAGAAAGCTAATTTCCGGATAGAGATTGTGTCAAAAGTTTAGCCCAATCAGAGTTACGGATCTCCGGGAATATAAGAAACGGTGAAAGGGAAGAATGTGAGAACACAGAAACAGAGAGAGACAGAGAGAAAGATCTAATCTCGGAGGGGCTCTCGCCCCTCCCGTGCCATGGAGGCCATGGACCAGAGGGGAAACCCTTCTCCCATCTAGGGAGTAGGTCAAGGAAGAAGAAGAAGGAGGGGGGCTCTCTCCCCCTCGCTTCCGGTGGCACCGGAGTGCCACCGGGGGCCATCATCATCACCGCGATCTACACCAACACCTCCGCCATCTTCACCAACATCTCCATCACCTTTCCCCCTCTATCTACAGTGGTCCACTCTCCCGCAACCCGATGTACCCTCTACTTGAACATGGTGCTTTATGCTTCATATTATTATCCAATGATGTGTTGCCATCCTATGATATCTGAGTAGATTTTCGTTGTCCTATCGGTGGTTGATGAATTGCTATGATTGATTTAATTTGCTTGTGGTTATGTTGCTGTCCTTTGGTGCCCATCATATGATACACCCTAGGGTTAGTTGTATGTTGATAGGACTATGTATTGAAGTGCAAGAGTGACAGAAGCTTCAACCTAGCATAGAAATTGATGCATACGGGATTGAAGGGGGACCAATATATCTTAATGCTATGGTTGGGTTTTACCTTAATGAATGTTAGTAGTTGCGTATGCTTGCTAATAGTTCCAATCATAAGTGCATAGAATTCCAAGTCAGGGATGGCATGCTAGCAGTGGCCTCTCCCACATAATACTTGCTATCAGTCTAGTAAAGTAGTCAATTGCTTAGGGGCAATTTTGCAACTCCTACCACCACTTTTCCACACTCGCTATATTTACTTTATTGTTTCTTTATCTAAACAGCCCCTACTTTTTATTTACGTACTCTTTATTATCTTGCAAACCTATCCAACAACACCTACAAAGTACTGCTAGTTTCATACTCGTTCTAGGTAAAGCGAACGTCAAGCGTGCGTAGAGTTGTATCAGTGGTCGATAGAACTTGAGGGAATATTTGTTCTACCTTTAGCTCCTCATTGGGTTCGACACTCTTATCGAAAACTGTTGCGATCCCCTATACTTGTGGGTTATCAAGAGGGGCGCGCCCCTGCCTCGTGGGCCCCCTGGTGGCCCTCCGATGCCCATCTTTGGCTATATGGAGTCTTTCAACGAGGAAAAAAAATCATAAGCAAGCTTACGGGACAAAACTCCGCCGCCATGAGGCGGAACCAATCTAGGGCTCCGGCGGAGCTGTTCTGCCGGGTAAACTTCCCTCGGGAGGGGGAAATCATCACCATCGTCATCACCAATGATCCTCTCATAGGGACGGGGTCAATCTCCATCAACATCTTCACCAGCACCATCTCATCTCAAACCCTAGTTCATCTCTTGTATCCAATCTTTGTATTCAAACCTCAGATTGGTACCTGTGGGTTGCTAGTAGTGTTGATTACTCCTTGTAGTTGATGCTAGTTGGTTTACTTGGTGGAAGATCATATGTTCAGATCCATTATGCATATTAATACCCCTCTGATTATGAACCTGAATATGCTTTGTGAGTAGTTACGTTTGTTCCTGAGGACATGTGACAAGTCTTGCTATAAGTAGTCATGTGAATTTGGTATTCGTTCGATATTTTGATGAGATGTATGTTGTTATCCCTCTAGTGGTGTCATGTGAACGTCGACTGCATGACACTTCACCATTATTTGGGCCTAGAGGGAGGCATTGGGAAGTAATAAGTAGATGATGGGTTGCTAGAGTGACAGAAGGTTAAACCCTAGTTTATGCGTTGCTTCGTAACAGGCTGATTTGGATCCATATGTTTCATGATATGGTTAGGTTTACCTTAATACTTCTGTTGTAGTTGCGGATGCTTGCAATAGGGGTTAATCATAAGTGGGATGCTTGTCCAATTAAGGGCAGTACCCAAGCACCGGTCCACCCACATATCAAATTATCAAAGTACCGAACATGAATCATATGAACGTGATGAAAACTAGCTTGACGGTAATTCCCATGTGTCCTCGGGAGCGATTTCCTTTATATAAGAGTTTGTCCAGGCTTGTCCTTTGCTATAAAAAGGATTGGGCCACCTTGCTGCACTTTATTTACTTTTGTTACTTGTTGCTCGTTACAATTTATCCTATCACAAAACTATCTGTTTCCACTTATTTCAGTACTTGCAGAGAATACCTTGCTGAAAACCGCTTATCATTTCCTTCTGCTCCTCGTTGGGTTTGACACTCTTACTTATCGAAAAGGCTACGATAGATCCCCTACACTTGTGGGTCATCAGCAGGTATAATCTATCCCATAGCTGATAGTAGATGGGTAAGTCCTGTTCATTGTGTCCCTAAGAAAGGAGGTATTACTGTTGTTCCTAATGATAAGAATGAGCTTATTCCACAAAGAATTGTCACAGACTATAGGATGGTAATTGATTATAGAAAATTAAATAAAGCAACTAGAAAAGATCATTACCCTTTGCCTTTTATTGATCAAATGCTTGAAAGATTATCTAAGCACACACACTTTTGCTTCCTTGATGGATATTCTGGCTTTTCACAAATACCTATTTCTCAACCTGATCAAGAAAAGACCACTTTTAGTTGTCCCTTTGGAACTTATGCTTATAGATGTATGCCTTTTGGTTTATGTAATGCACCTGCTACCTTTCAAAGATGTATGACTGCTATATTCTCTGACTTTTGTGAAAAGATTGTTGAGGTTTTCATGGATGACTTTTCTGTTTAAGTCTTTTGAGGATTGTTTAAGCAATCTTGAGAGAGTTTTGCAGATATGTGAACAAACAAATCTTGTCTTGAATTGGGAGAAGTGCCACTTTATGGTTAATGACGGCATTGTCTTGGGTCATAAAATTTATGAAAGAGGTATTGAAGTGGACCAAGCTAAGGTTGATGCCATTGAGAAAATGACATGTCCTAAGGATATCAAAGGTATTCATAGTTTCCTAGGTCATGCTAGTTTCTATAGGAGATTTATCAAAGACTTTTCTAAAATTTCTAGGACCCTTACTAATCTTTTGCAAAAGGATATTCCTTTTGTTTTTTATGATGATTATCTTGAAGCCTTTGAAACACTCAAGAAAGCCTTAATATCTGCACCTATTGTTCAACCACCTGATTGGAACTTGCCTTTTGAAATTATGTGTGATGCTAGTGATTATGTTGTTGGTGTTTTTCTAGGACAAAGAGTTGATAAGAAACTTAATGTTATTCATTATGCTAGTAAAACTCTAGACAGTGCTCAAAGAAATTATGCTACTACTAAAAAAGAATTCTTAGCAGTAGTGTTTTCTTGTGATAAATTTAGACCTTATATTGTTGATTCCAAAGTAACTGTTCACACAGACCATGTTGCTATCAATATCTTATTGAAAAGAAAGATGATAAACCTAGACTTATTCGGTGGATTCTCTTGTCACATGAATTTGATTTACATATCATTGATAGAAAAGGAGCTGAGAACCCCGTAGCTGATAATTTATCTAGGCTTGAAAATTTGCCCGATGACCCAGTACCTATTGATGATAGTTTTCCTGATGAGCAGTTAGCTACAATAAATGTTGCTCATAGTACTCCTTGGTATGCTGACTATGCTAATTACATTGTTGCTAAATATTTACCACCTAGCTTTACATACCAACAAAAGAAAAAAATTCTTCTATGATTTAAGACATTACTTTTGGGATGACCCACATATTTATAAAGAAGGAGTAGATGGTATTGTTAGACATTGTGTACCTGAGCATGAACAGGGACAAATCCTACCGAAATGTCACTCCGAAGCTTATGGAGGGCATCATGCTGGAGATAGAACTGCTCACAAGGTATTGCAATCTGGATTTTATTAGCCTACTCTCTTCAAGGATGCCCGTAAGTTCGTCTTATCTTGTGATGAATGTCAAAGAACAGGTAATATCGGTAAGCGTCAAGAAATGCCTATGAACTATTCAGTTGCTGTCGAACCGTTTGATGTTTGGGGATTTGATTACATGGGACCTTTTCCTTCCTCCAATGGGTATACACATATTTTGGTTGCTGTTGATTATGTTACTAAATGGGTAGAAGCTATTCCAACCAGTTGTGCTGATCACAACACCTCTATTAAAATGCTTAAGGAAGTTATTTCCCAAGGTTTGGAGTCCCTATATATTTAATGACTGATGGTGGTTCACACTTTATTCATGGTGCTTTCCGCAAAATGCTTGCCAAGTGTGATGTTAACAATAGAATTGCATCACCTTATCATCCTCAGTCTAGTGGTCAAGTTGAACTTAGCAATAGAGAAATAAAATTAATTTTGCAAAAGACTGTCAATAGGTGCAAGAAGAATTGGTCTAAGAAATTAGATGATGCACTTTGGGCTTATAGAACAAGAACAACATATAAAAATCCTATGGGTATGTCTCCTTATAAAATGTTTTATGGAAAAGCTTGTCATTTGCCTCTTGAGTTAGAACATAAAGCTTTTTGGACAGTCAAAGAGCTCAACTATGATTTCAAACTTGTTGGTGAAAAGAGGTTATTTGATATCAGCTCATTAGATGAATGGAGAACCCAATCATATGAAAATGCAAAGTTTTTCAAAGAAAAAGTTAAAAGATGGCATGATAAAAGAATCCAAAAGCGCGAGTTTAAAGTTGGAGAATATGTTCTTTTGTACAACTCTCGTTTTAGATTTTTTGCAGGGAAGCTCCTCTCAAAATGGGAAGGCCCATATGTCATCGAGGAGGTTTACCGGTCTGGTGCCATCAAAATAAATAATTCCGAAGGTACTAACCCAAAGGTTGTCAATGGACAGTGAATAAAGCATTATATCTCAGGTACGCCTATTAATGTTGAAAGTAATATTATCCAAATTTTGACACCAGAAGAACACATAAAAGAGTCCTTCTGGAACACTCCAGAATCATGAAAATAAGGAGGTACATGATACTGTAAGTAAACAGACTCCGAAAAATCCACAAAAATATTTTTTTTCAGTTTTGGAATATTTTAGAATATCGGGAATAAATAAAGTTCCAGGAAGCGTCCCCTGGTGGGCACAAGACACCAGGTCGCGCCAGGCTTGCCTGGCGTGCCCAGGTGAGTTGTGCCCACCTGGGACACCTCCCGTACTCCGTTTTTCTCCCATGTACTTGTCCTCCAAGATAAAAAATCTATATATACTTCCCGAACCTATTGATCACCGTATCATGGAGAAAACCCCATGTTCTCTTTTCTTGTTGTTTCCTGTCAGATCTGTTGGGCCAGGCATCATGTCTTCTTCTTCCTCCAACAACGTGCAGGAGGATGCTTGGTTGATGAAGATCGAGCTGAAGAGAGAGGAGCCAGCGGGAGCAAGGAGGTCACCGTAGACCAGCCTCCGGTCTTCAAACAAGCACTACCAGCTGATGAGGAGGAGGAAGATATCCTTAAACCTTACCTTGCTCACCTTACTCCTGCTGAGATTGAAGCCTTTCGCATCATTGAGATAGTTCGCATACAAAATACGTATCTCACTCGTGAAAATATTCCGCATCAAGAACACATCACCCACCTCCGGAGCATCATCCGTCGATTGGAGAATCTCTTGATCCTTAAGGACAGAATTGCTTCTTCTCCACCACCATCTTGTTCACCACCAAAGGAGAAGTGAGCATCAGGTATGGGCACTCCCCTTGGCTTCCACCAATCTTGGGGGAGGTTCCACGGTATCGTATCATCCCACTATCTTTTTTTCTTTTACTTATCTTAGTTCGATCTTTTTGCTTTAGATGAAATAAAGTTTAGTTCGATCCTTTCTTATTTGAGAGTTTGCTTAGTGATCTATCATTGTAATCGTGTGCAAGTTATATAATAAAGTTTAGTTTGAGTTTTTGCTTTCTTTACTTTCATGTTGCAAATAAAGGAAAGAAAAGAAATAAGAAGGAAAGAAAAATAGAAAGGAAACAAACAAAAGAAAGGGAATAAATCAATAAGATTATATACTAATCCTATGGTAGGTGATAGCACCACATAAGAAAAGTATAAGGTAAAATTTTATTAGAGATGGACAAACATAGCATTAGTCAATGATGCAACTCATGAAAGAATTAATAAGGGAAGAGAAGATTCACATATAGATATACTATCCTATAAATCTTTTGTGATTGTGAGCCCTCATCAAAATATTATATGCCAAAATTGTTGACATTGGACAAGGAAGACAACTTAATGATTTATGTTTGTTTATATTCACATAGAAGTGATATTTTCATAGATCCTTTAACATGTGATGCTTTCCCCTATCTTTGCTAGCCAAAAATTCTGCACTAAGTAGAGATACTACTTGTGCATCCAAAAACCCTTAAACCCAAATCTTTTTCAAGTGTCCACCATACCTACCTAGGGATTGAGCAAGATCCCTCAAGTAAGTTGTCATCGGTGCAAAAAGGCAACAAAAATTGCTTCTAAAAGTGTGAGATCATTTAGTGTAAGAGAAAATTGAGCATTGTACGAACTTAGATGACAAAGAATAAAAACGACAGACTACATAATAAAGGTTTTCCTCTTAAGGGGCAATACAACGTGACGTTCTCTTGTATTAAGGGATTGAGCATACAAACAAATAAGCGCATGGCAACCTCTGCTTCCCTCAGCGAAGGGCCTATCTTTTACTTTTATGTATTTACTTTTATGCAAAGAGTTAAAGTTCTCCTTCTATTCCTTTTTAATTTTCTCTTTTGGCAAGCATCATGTGGCGAGGAAAGATCTAGGCACATATGTCCAGTTGAATATAGATAACATGAGTTATTATTGTTGACATCACCCTTGAGGTGAGTATATTGGGAGGTAAAATCATAAGCCCCTATCTTTCTATGCGCCCGGTTGAAACGTCTTGCTCATGGGTAGTGAGTGTTAGCAATCATAGAAGACTATATGATGGTTGAGTATGTGGACTTGCCGAAAGGCTCCGACACGTGACTCTTCCTGAAAAGATGATGAATTGTAGTTGCAAAGTTGATTGAGAACATAGTTTGTTGGTTTCTAATAGAGTTTTTGCTTTATACTTCGATTGTGTGATGAACTGTTACTTATTCATAGGAAGTATATGATGCAAGTTCTATGATAAAAGTCCTATGTTTAATTTTGTTGCTTTCATAATAATCAACATGATGCTTATATGTCCGCATTTTGTTTTTATAGACATCTCTCTCTCAAAGCATGTGGACATATTTTTTGATTTTGATTTTCGCTTGGGGACAAGCTGTTGGGGAACGTAGTAATTTCAAAAAATTTCCTACGCACACACAGGATCATGGTGATGCATAGCAACGAGAGGGGAGTGTATGTCTACGTACCCTCGTGGACCGAATGCGGAAGCGTTAGCACAACACGGTTGATGTAGTCATACGTCTTCACGATCCGACCGATCCAAGTACCGAACGCACGGCACCTCCGAGTTCTGCACACGTTCAACTCGATGACGTCCCGCGAGCTCCGATCCAGCAAAGCTTCACAGGAGAGTTACGTCAGCACGACGGCGTGGTGACGGTGATGATGATGCTACCGACGCAGGGCTTCGCCTAAGCACCACAACGATATGATCGAGGTGGATTATGGTGGAGGGGGCACCGCACACGGCTAAGAGATCAATGATCAATTGTTGTGTCTATGGGGTGCCCCTGCCCCCGTATATAAAGGAGCAAGGGGGAGGAGGCGGCCGGCCAGGAAGAGGCGCGCCAAGGGGGAGTCCTACTCCCACCGGGAGTAGGGTTCCCCCCTTTCCAACTTGGAGTAGGAGAGGGAAGGAAGAGGAGGGAGGGAGGAAGGAAAGGCCCCCCAATTCGGATTGGGCTTGGGGGGGGGGGGCACCTCCCTTGCTCCTTTCCCCTCCTTTCCACTAAATTCCAATAAGGCCCATATACCTCCCGGGGGGTTCCGATAACCTCCCGGTGCACCGGTATATTCCCGATCTCACCCGGAACCATTCCGGTATCCAAATATAGTCGTCCAATATATCGATCTTTACGTCTTGACCATTTCGAGACTCCTCGTCATGTCCATGATCATATCTGGGACTCCAAACTACCTTTGGTACATCAAAAAACAAAAACTCACAATACCGATCGTCACCGAACTTTAAGCGTGCGGACCCTACGGGTTCGACAACTATGTAGACATGACCGAGGCACGTCTCCGGTAAATAACCAATAGTGGAACTTGGATGCTCATATTGGTTCCTACATATTCTACGAAGATCTTTATCGGTCAAACCGCATAACAACATACGTTGTTCCCTTTGTCATCGATATGTTACTTGCCCGAGATTCGATCGTCGGTATCTCAATACCTAGTTCAATCTCGTTATCGGAAAGTCCCTTTACTCGTTTCATAATACATCATCCCGCAACTAACTCATTAGTTACAACGCTTCCGTCAATAATCTAGATCTCTTACAACAATTGATCATTGATCTCTTAGCTCGTTAGTTACAACGCTTCCGCAACAAAAACTCATTAACGGAATGGGTCAAGTCAATCACATCATTCTCCTAATGATGTGACCCCGTTAATCAAATGACAACTCATGTCTATGGCTAGGAAACATAACCATCTTTGATCAACGAGCTAGTCAAGTAGAGGCATACTAGTGACACTCTGTTTGTCTATGTATTCACACATGTATCATGTTTCCGGTTAATAAAATTTCTAGCATGAATAATAAACATTTATCATGATATAAGGAAATAAATAATAACTTTATTATTGCCTCTAGGACATATTTCCTTCAGTCTCCCACTCGCACTAGAGTCAATAATCTAGATTACACAGTAATGATTCTAACACCCATGGAGCCTTGGTGCTGATCATGATTTGCTCTTGGAAGAGGCTTAGTCAACGGGTCTGCAACATTCAGATCTGTATGTATCTTACAAATCTCTATGTCTCCCACCTGGACTTGATCCCAGATGGAGTTGAAGCATCTCTTGATGTGCTTGGTTCTCTTGTGAAATCTGGATTCCTTTACCAAGGCAATTGCACCAGTATTGTCACAAAAGATTTTCATTGGACCCGATGCACTAGGTATGACACCTAGATCGGATATGAACTCCTTCATCCAGATGCCTTCATTTGCTGCTTCTGAAGCATCAATGTACTCCACTTCACATGTAGATCCCGCCATGATGCTCTGTTTAGAACTGCTCCAACTGACAGCTCCACCATTCAATATAAACACGTATCCGGTTTGCTATTTAGAATCATCCGGATCAGTATCAAAGCTTGCATCAATGTAACCATTTACGATGAGCTCTTTGTCACCTCCATAAATGAGAAACATATCCTTAGTCCTTTTCAGGTACTTCGGGATGTTCTTGACCGCTGTCCAGTGATCCACTCCTGGATTACTTTGGTACCTCCCTGCTAAACTAATAGCAAGGCACACATCAGGTCTGGTACACAACATTGCATACATGATAGAGCCTATGGCTGAAGCATAGGGAACATCTTTTATTTTCTCTCTATCTTCTGCAGTGGTCGGGCATTGAGTCTTACTCAACTTCACACCTTGTAACACATGCAAGAACCCTTTCTTTGGGTGATCCATTTTGAACTTCTTCAAAATTTTGTCAAGGTATGTGCTTTGTGAAAGTCCAATTAAGCGTCTTGATCTATCTCTATAGATCTTGATGCCCAATATGTAAGCAACTTCACCGAGGTCTTTCGTTGAAAAACTCTTATTCAAGTATCCTTTTATGCTATCCAGAAATTCTATATCATTTCCAATCAACAATATGTCATCCACATATAATATTATAAATGCTACAGAGCTCCCACTCACTTTCTTGTAAATACAGGCTTCTCCAAAAGTCTGTATAAAACCATATGCTTTGATCATACTATCAAAACGTTTATTCCAACTCCGAGAGGCTTCCACCAGTCCATAAATGGATCGCTGGAGTTTGCACACTTTGTTAGCACCTTTTGGATCGATAAAACCTTCAGGTTGCATCATATACAACTCTTCTTACAGAAATCCATTCAGGAATGTAGTCTTTACATCCATTTGCCAAATTTCGTAATCATAAAATGTGGCAATAGCTAACATGATTTGGATGGACTTAAGCATCGCTACGGGTGAGAAGGTCACATCATAGTCAACTCCTTGAACTTGTCGAAAACCTTTCGCGACAAGTCGAGCTTTGTAGACAGTAACATTACCATCAACGTCTGTCTTCTTCTTGAAGATCCATTTATTTTCGATGGCCTGCCGATCATCGGGCAAGTCAATGAAAGTCCACACTTTGTTCTCATACATGGATCCCATCTCAGATTTCATGGCCTCAAGCCATTTTGCGGAATCTAGGCTCATCATCGCTTCCTCATAGTTCGTAGGTTCGTCATGGTCTAGCAACATGGCCTCCAGAACAGGATTACCGTACCATTCTAGTGCGGATCTTACTCTGGTCGACCTACGAGGTTCAGTAGTAACTTGATCTGAAGTTTCATGATCATCATCATTAGCTTCCTCACTAATTGGTGTAGATGTCACAGGAACCAGTTTCTATGATGAACTACTTTCCAATAAGGGAGCAGGTACAATTACCTCATCAAGTTCTACTTTCCTCCCACTCACTTCTTTTGAGAGAAACCCCTTCTCTAGAAAGGATCCATTCTTAGCAAGAAAAGTCTTGTCTTCGGATCTGTGATAGAAGGTGTACCCAACTGTTTCTTTTGGGTATCCTATAAAGACACAATTTTCGGACTTGGGTTCGAGCTTATCAGGTTGAAGCTTTTTCACATAAGCATCGCAGCCCCAAACTTTAAGAAACAACAACTTTGGTTTCTTGCCAAACCATAGTTCATAAGGCGTCGTCTCAACGGACTTTGATGGTGCCCTATTTAACGTGAATGCTGCCATCTCTAAAGCATAACCCCAAAATGATAGCGGGAAATCAGTAAGAGACAAGATAGATCACACCATATCTAGTAAAGTACGATTATGACGTTCAGACACACCATTACGTTGTGGTGTTCCAGGTGGCGTGAGTTGCGAAACTATTCTGCATTGTTTCAAATGTAGACCAAACTCGTAACTCAAATATTCTCCTCCACGATCATATCGTAGAAACTTTATTTTCTTGTTACGATGATTTTCCACTTCACCCTGAAATTCCTTGAACTTTTCAAATGTTTAAGACTTATGTTTCATTAAGTAGATATACCCATATCTGCTCAAATTATCTGTGAAGGTGAGAAAATAACGATACCCGCCGCGAGCCTCAATATTCATTGGACCACATACATCAGTATGTATGATTTCCAACAAATATATTGCTCGCTCCATAGTTCCGGAGAACGACGTTTTAGTCATCTTACCCATAAGGCATGGTTCGCAAGTACCAAGTGATTCATAATCAAGTGATTCCAAAATTCCATCAGTATGGAGTTTTTTCATGCGCTTTATACCAATATGACCCAAATGACAGTGCCACAATAAGTTGCACTATCATTATCAACTCTGCATCTTTTGGCTTCAACATTATGAATATGTGTATCACTACTATCTAGATTCAACGAAAATAGACCACTCTTCAAGGGTGCATGACCATAAAATATATTACTCATATAAATAGAACAACCATTATTCTCAGATTTAAATGAATAACCATCTCGCATCAAACAAGATCCAGATATAATGTTCATGCTCAATGCTGGCACCAAATAACAATTATTTAGGTCTAAAACTAATCCTGAAGGTAGATGTAGAGATAGCGTGCCGACCGCGATCACATCGACTTTGGAACCATTTCCCACATGCATCGTCACCTCGTCCTTAGCCAATCTTCGCTTAATCCGTAGCCCCTGTTTCGAGTTGCAAATATTAGCGACAGAACCAATATCAAATACCCAGGTGCTACTGCGAGCATTAGTAAGGTACACATCAATAACTTGTATATCACATATACCTTTGTTCACCTTGCCATCCTTCTTATTCGCCAAATACTTGGGGTAGTTCTGCTTCCAGTGACCAGTCCCTTTGCAGTAAAAGCACTCAGTCTCAGGCTTAGGTCCAGACTTGGGTTTCTTCTCCTGAGCGGCAACTTGTTTGTTGTTCTTCTTGAAGTTCCCCTTCTTCTCCCCTTTACCATTTTTATTGAAACTGGTGGTCTTGTTGACCATCAACACTTGATGCTCCTTCTTGATTTCTACCTCCGCCACCTTTAGCATTGCGAAGAGCTCGAGAATTGTCTTATTCATCCCTTGCATATTATAGTTCATCATGAAGCTTTTGTAGCTTGGTGGCAGTGATTGAAGAACTCTGTCAATGACACTATCAACAGGAAAATTAACTCCTAGTTGAGTTAAGTGATTATGATACCCATACATTTTGAGTATATGTTCACTAACAGAACTATTCTCCTCCATCTTGCAGCTGTAGAACTTATTGGAGACTTCATATCTCTCAATCCAGGCATTTGCTTGAAATATTAACTTCAACTCCTAGAACATCTCATATGCTCCATGACGTTCAAAACGTCGTTGAAGTCCCGGTTCTAAGCCATAAAGCATGGCACACCGAACTATCGAGTAGTCATCACCTTTACTCTGCCAGGCGTTCTTAACGTCATTAGCAGCATCTGCAGCAGGCCTGGCACCCAGCGGTGCTTCCATGATGTAATTCTTCTATGCAGTAATGAGGATAATCCTGAAGTTACGGACCCGGTCCATGTAATTGCTACCATCATCTTTCAACTTTGCTTTCTCAAGGAACGCATTAAAATTCAACGGAACAACAACACGGGCCATCTATCTACAATCAACATAGACAAGCAAAATACTATCAGGTAGTAAGTTCATGATAAATTTAAGTTCAATTAATCATATTACTTAAGAACTCCCACTTAGATAGACATCCCTCTAATCATCTAAGTGATCACGTGATCCAAATCAACTAAACCATGTCCGATCATCACGTGAGATGGAGTAGTTTTCAATGGTGAACATCACTATGTTGATCATATCTACTATATGATTCACGCTCGACCTTTCGGTCTCCGTGTTCCGAGGCCATATCTGCATATGCTAGGCTCGTCAAGTTTAACCCGAGTATTCCGCGTGTGCAAAACTGGTTTGCACCCGTTGTAGATGAACGTAGAGCTTATCACACCCGATCATCACATGGTGTCTCGGCATGACGAACTTTGGCAATGGCGCATACTCAGGGAGAAAACTTCATCTTGAAATTTAGTGAGAGATCATCTTATAATGCTATCGTCAATCAAAGCTAAATAAGATGCATAAAAGATAAACATCACATGCAATCAATATAAGTGATATGATAAGGCCATCATCATCTTGTGCTTGTGATCTCCATCTCCGAAGCACCGTTATGATCACTGTCGGTGTCAAAACCGGCGGATCTCGGGTAGGGGGTCCCGAACTGTGAGTCTAGGCCGGATGGTAACAGGAGACATGGGACACTTTGTTTTACCCAGGTTCAGGCCCTCTCGATGGAGGTAAAATCCTACTCCTTCTTGATTAATATTGATGATATGGGTAGTACAAGAGTAGATCTACCACGAGATCAAGGAGGCTAAACCCTAGAAGCTAGCCTATGGTATGATTGTTGTGTATGGAGTTGATCCCCTACGGACTACAACCCTCTGGTTTATATAGACACCGGATAGGGTTAGGGTTACACAGAGTCGGTTACAATGGTAGGAGATCTCGAATATCCGCATCGCCAAGCTTGCCTTCCACGCCAAGGAAAGTCCCATCCAGACACGGGACGAAGTCTTCAATCTTGCATCTTCATAGTCCTGGAGTCCGGCTGAAGGTATAGTCCGGCTACCCGAACACCCCCTAATCCAGGACTCCCTCAGTAGCCCCCGAACCAGGCTTCAATGACGACGAGTCCGGCGCGCAGATTGTTCGGCATTGCAAGGCGGGTTCTTCTCCAAATCTTGTGTACCTGTAGGAATAATGTCCAATTTTTGTAATGTAGTGCTCCTCGGCTTCCACGCCCAATAATGGCCGTCTTCCACGTGTCAAACGAATGCGAAAAGCCAGGGCTTTTTTTACACCCACACCCCTAGCCGTATAAACAAGCCGCCTATTTAACGGGATGGGGATTTAGGCCCAAACCACATCTTCTCCTTTCCGCGAGTTATCATTAGAGCGCTTGCAGCAAAGGTCTATTCCAACATGGCCAGCCGTCCCAGCTCCTCCTCTCGCCCTTCCAGCCCTAAACCTGGAGACTGGGAGAGGTGCTCCATCCCGCATAGCGAGCTAGTGTCGCTTCAGGCCAAGGGATTTCTCCCTCAGGCCTATATGGTCCCGGTCCGAGCCGGACTCGCCACCTATAATGGTGGAGAGCAAGCAGAGAGCACCCCCAATCCCTCTAAAGGAGAGCGGGTGTGCCTCGTCCCCTATGTAATAAGGGGACTGGGATTCCCAATTCATCCATTCCTCCGCGGGCTTCTGGAGTTCTACGGCCTCCAGCTGCACAATCTCACGCCCGCCTCCGTACTGCATATTGCGGGTTTCGTCGCCCTTTGCGAGCTATTTTTAGGCGTTGAGGCTCATTTCGCGCTGTGGAAGAGGTTATTCTGCCTGGTGCCCCATTCTCAAAAGGGGTCCATATACCAAGTGGGCGGAGCCAAAATATGGCGCATCGCTGGGACCGGATACCTATCCGGAACCCCAAAGGAAGCATCCAAGGACTGGACCTCAGAATGGTTTTATATAGATGACGTCCCGCTACCGGACCCTATCCGGGTCGGTCTCCCTGAGTTCAACAGTGCTCCATTGAAGAAACGCTTGAGCTGGCGTGCGCGGAGCTCTTAGAGAGAAAGCGACAGAGACGTCCTTTACTTGATGGGCCGGATAAGATTGTTGGCTCATTCCGAACTAACCATGATTGGAGTCATGGCCGCATGCATTATGCGGGGGGTGCAGCCGCTTCAATATAGAGGCCACCCAATGTGGGAATTCAACGGGGAGGATGACGCCACCCGTTCCGGTCGTAAAGGGCCGGACTCAGCCGCTGCTCTAGAAAAGATCATATCCTCTCTGTACAAGGGAGAAAAGGAGGAATTCCTCCGCGTCAACCCGCATGCCGGATTTAGTATGTACGATCCTCCAAGTTGGGTAAGTGAACAATTGTGCTTGCCCGTTTGTTTGATACTCCCGTGGTTAGATAGGTAGTCTAACGACTTCACTGCAGGAACTGCGACAGGAGGTAAAGAATATAAGCAGCCGCCCTCCACAGCCCGAGGACCCAGAACGGTCCCTCGATCCGGACTTCGAAGAGGATCCAGACATATCGGTGGAGCTTATCGACGGGGTGTTTTATCAGCTAAGCAAGGACAATACCTTGGTAGCCATCATGGCTGATTATCCAGGGTTAATCCTGGCCTCCCAGGTGACGGAAACCGGAGTCTCATTCCCTTGAGAGGGATTCCACTCTCACGTATTTCGGTGTCTCTAACGTCAACCGTGTTTTGCAGGGGAGATTTTCGAGGCAGGAGGCCGAACCTACGGCGACCAGCCAACGAGGGGCCGCAGAGCCCCGCAGGGCAAAAAGGAATGAAGTCCGGACTGAAATGCCGGCGCAAAGGTATAGTGCACCCTCTGTTTCCCTGGAGTTATTCTATCAGGGCATATTAACGCCCGTTCTATCTTCAGGACGAAGAGACCTCGCCGGACTACATCCAAAGAGGTTGCCAATCGCGCCGCCACCAGTCAGGCTCCAACGTCTGGCCAGGAAGCGGAGGTGAGTACAAGGCATGCACCGGACGTTCCTCCACAGAGGATGCGGACAGGCTGTCCGCCACAAATTCAGAAGTGGAGAGTGCCATGAACCACAGGCGTCGCCAGACAATTCTACGCGACGCTTGTTTCTCCCAAGAGGCTTTAGATGCCTTTAATTTGGGAGATGCGTACCTCCGTGCCGCTCAAAATGGTTTAGCCAGAGCCACGGAGCAGTATGTGAAAGACATACGGGTAAGAAAATTTTGGTTAATTATATATATATGCCAGTAGCCCCCGAGACTTGAAACAGTTAGAGCAACTGATTTAAGGATCATTTAATATGCAGGTTCTTACAAAGAAGAATACTGTACTGTCCCAGGAGCTGGAAAAGTGCAAGGCCCAACTAGAGGCCGCACTAGCCGCAGCAGGGGAACCCAAAGGGACCCCCTCAGGTAAAATACACTTAGAAAGATTAGTATTGTGCGGTGTGGGTGTAAATCTGACAGATCAAATTGAAGATGGCGCCGGACTCGATCCGGACAAGCAACAACTCTTACGCCAGCTAAAGGCCGGTGAGAGTATGTTGACGAGGGTGAGGCAAGAGAGGAATGATCTTCAGGATGCCAACACCAAGCTGGACGTCGAACTTAAAGATGTTCGTGGCCAGCTTTTGGACTCCTCGAAGGAGAATCAGCGGCTTCGACGCGGCATTTTTAGTAAGTGCTTGAACGAACTTTGAAAAAAGAGTTCGGCGAGGAAGTCAACTAACAAAGTAATGTCTGTAGGTATGCTCACAGGTCGTCCTGCAAAGGAGATGCCTGGTTCTACGGGTGACCTTCTTCCCGAACTCATGCAACTGCACGAGCGAGTTCGGCAGGCGATGCGAGGTGTTGCCCGAGCCTTATGGCCTGCCCACTCCATGCCCGAGGGCCTTGGAGAGCTTGCGGAGAAGCTGAAGGGAGCTCAGCGGCGCTTTCGTTTGTGGAAGATATCGGCCTGCCGACAAGGCACTCGAGAAGCCTGGGCCATGGTGAAGACCTGTTTTACGAAGGCTGACCCAAACCACATGGCCGAGGTCGGACCAGTGGGGCCTGACGGGAAGGAGATCCCTGTGAGCTTAGTATACGGCCAAGTAGAGTTGGCCGCTAAGTATTCCCAGTAGGACTATAAATTAGACAGCCTATTAGATGGTATAGAAGAGGAATACAATCAGTCAGAATGACTATGTAATTTTAAATTGACACATGTAATGCCTTCTAGCCGGATTGTAGATCGTTTGTCGTTGCCGACCTTTCCGCTTCAACCTCGGGACCTGACGGTCCGGAGTGTGTCCTAATACCATAGCGGTTATATAAGAACCGTGGTATGCGTGGAGACCAGGCGTAGGGGTCATTAGTGCTTTATCAGACAAGTGCCCAACTAGTTATGTTATATTACATGGTTAGTAAGAAACATCTTCCAGAGAGAATAGTTCCGTTAGGGGTTCCTTTCGCTGGGAGGCATGCCCTAAAGTGCATGTCCGGACTGCGTAAAAGGACGCAGAAAAAGGCATCTAGGGGCGCATAAAATGGGTAAAAAGATCATTTTTTGTCTCACCGACCGAATATTCCCTTAAGAACGCTAGCTTTCGGCTTCACCCAGTCTGAGGTACACATCCGGCTGACCCGGAAGTAACAATCACAGAGGTGCTCCCTTTACCTCCTAGCCGAACAATTGGGAACGTAGGGGTAAGCACAAGAGCCAGGCAACCCAGCTTGGCCAAAACTTAAGTCATATCGATGCATATAATGGTGAAGAAAAAGGTACATGCAGAAGTTTGACGCATGTGTTGGGCATGAAGCCCGTATAAATAAGCTTCTGTCAAAGAAGCCCCCAGGTTTAATGAGCGCGAGTGGCGCGGCACTAGATAAGCCTTTAAGGGCTGTAAAAGAAAATAGGGGAAGGAGAGAAATGTAAGACAGAAAAATACAAAAAATGGACAGAGGAAGGAGACAAACACAAAGTCCGGTGCTAGGCATAGAATCTTCGGAGACGGGTGGCGTTCCACGGGTTCGGCTTGAGTCGGTTATCCGACGCATCTCGCAGGCGGTACGCCCCGCCAGTCAGGACTTGGTCGATTATAAATGGACCTTCCCACTTGGGCCTGAGTTTGTCCTTTTTCTTATCCGGCAGGCGTAGAACGAGTTCGCCAACATTGTAGTTTTTGGCCCGTACTTCTCTGCTTTGATATCTTTGGGCCTACTATTGACAAAATGCGGAACGGGCTTTTGCCACGTCATGCTCCTCCTCTAAGGTGTCCAAGTTGTCCTGCCGATCGAGCTCGGTTTCTCTTTCTTCGTACATGCGCACTCTAGGTGAGTCATGAATTATATCGCAGGGCAGAACTGCCTCTGCGCCGTACACCAAAAAAAAACGGTGTGTATCCGGTGGTGCGATTTGGCGTGGTCCGCAGTCCCCAGAGTACGGAGTCGAGCTCCTCTACCCAGTGCATATTAGATTCCTTAAGGGACCGCACTAATCTGGGTTTGATGCCGCTCATAATAAGACCGTTTGCACATTTGACCTGGCCGTTGGTTTATGGGTGATAGACAGAAGCATAATCGAGCTTGATGCCCATATTTTTGCACTAGAGTTTTACCTCGTCTGCGGTAAAGTTCGTGCCGTTATCAGTTATGATGCTGTGGGGGACGCCATAACGGTGTACAACCCCGGATATGAAGTCTATCACAGGTCCGGATTCGGCCGTTTTAATAGGCTTGGCTTCTATCCATTTGGTGAATTTATCCACCATGACCAGTAAGTATTTCTTTCTATCGGTCCCGCCTTTAAGAGGTCCGACCATGTCAAGCCCCCAGATCGCAAAAGGCCAGGTGATTGGTATAGTTTGGAGTGCGGTGGGTGGCATATGGCTTTGGTTGGCAAAAAGTTGGCAACCAGCGCATCGTTGGACTAAGTCCTGAGCGTCTGCCCGGGCCGTCGGCCAATAAAAGCCTGTACGGAAAGCCTTGCTAACAAGGGACCGAGCAGTGGCGTGGAGACCACCGAGTCCGGCGTGAATTTCAGCCAGAAGGTTCCGCCCTTCCTCTTCGGAGATGCACCTTTGAAGGACTCCGGTAGTGCTTTTCTTATAAAGCTCTCCCTCATGGACTCTGTAGGCTTTAGATCGCCGCATGATGCAGCGGGCCTCGTTTTGATCCTCCGGGAGTTCCTGCCTAGTGAGGTAGGCTAGGAATGGTTCTGTCCACGGGGCGATGATCGCCATTATTACGTGGGCTGAAGGTGTAATTTCATTGGCAGAGCCTCCAATTATGTCAGATTGTTCGGCATTAAGTGGTGCGGCTGGGTCCGGGCTGTTATTTACGGGTTCCCCCTCCCATGCTACGGATGGCTTGAACAATCTTTCTAAAAAGATGTTGGGGGGGACTGCATCGCGTTTTGCTCCGATGCGTGCCAGGACGTCCGCTGCTTGATTGTTTTCTCGGGCTATATGGTGAAACTCCAGCCCTTTGAACTGAGCTAAAATTTTTAGGATGGCATTGCAGTAAGCTGCCATTTTTGGGTCCTTGGCGTCGAAGTCGCCATTTATTTGGGATATCGCGAGGTTCGAATCCCCGCGTACCTCTAGGCGTTGAATGCCCATGGATACTGCCATCCGGAGGCCATGTAGAAGGGCCTCGTATTCGGCTGTGTTGTTTGAGTCCGTGTACATAATTTGGAGTACATACTGGAATGTGTCTCCTGTTGGGGACGTCAAAACAATGCCAGCCCCCAGTCCGGCCAACATTTTGGAGCCGTCGAAATGCATGATCCAGTTTGAGTATGTGCCGTACTCTTTAGGGAGTTCGGCCTCCGTCCATTCTGCGACGAAGTCGGCCAAAACTTGCGATTTGATAGCTCGCCGTGGCTTATAGGTTATATCGAACGGGAGGAGCTCGATGGCCCATTTTGCGATCCGGCCCGTTGCATCGCGGTTGTTGATAATATCGTTAAGTGGTACTTCCGAGGCTACTGTTATGGAGCACTCTTGAAAGTAGTGTCGTAGCTTTCGGGATGCCATGAATACCGCGTATGCAATTTTTTGATAATGCGGGTACCGTGATTTGCATGGAGTGAGGACAGTGGACACGTAGTAGACCGGCCTTTGAAGGGGGAATTTGTGTCCGTCCGTTTCCCGCTCGACAACGAGCACTGCGCTGACAACTTGATGTGTTGCTGCAATGTACAATAGCATTGGTTCGCCGGTGTTAGGCGCGGCCAGGACTGGGTTTGTTGCCAATATGGCTTTTATTTCATCGAGTCCGGCCGTGGCGGCATCCGTCCACTCGAATTGTTCGGTGCACCGGAGTAGGCGATAAAGGGGCAGTGCCTTTTCTCCCAAGCGGGAGATGAAGCGGCTTAGAGCCGCCACGCATCCGGTTAATTTTTGTATTTGTTTGAGGTCCTTTGGGATATCCAATTGTGACAAAGCTCGGATCTTGGCTGGATTTGCTTCAATTCCTCTACCGGATACAATGAAGCCCAAGAGCTTTCCGGCTGGAACGCCGAAGACGCATTTTTCCGGGTTGAGCTTGATGTCGTATTTTCGGAGGTTATCGAATGTGAGCCTCAAGTCGTCTACTAGAGATTCGACATGTCTTGATTTGATGACCACATCATCCACGTATGCCTCCACTGTTTTGCCGATCTGATTTGCCAGACATGTCTGGATCATGCGCTGATATGTTGCGCCGGTGTTTTTTAGCCCGAAGGGCATTGTGTTGAAGCAGAATGGGCCGTATGGTGTGATGAATGCTGTTGCAGCTTGGTCTGATTCTGCCATCTTGATTTGATGGTAACCGGAGTATGCGTCGAGGAAACACAACGAGTCGTGTCCTGCGGTGGCATCGATAATTTGATCGATACGGGGGAGGGGGAAGGGATCCTTGGGGCAAGCCTTGTTAAGGTCTTTAAAATCGACACACAGGCGCCAGGATTTGTCCTTCTTTGGTACCATCACCAGGTTTGCTAGCCAGTCCGGATGTTTTATGTCTCTAATGAATCCGGCCTCCAATAGCTTGGCTAGCTCTTCTCCCATAGCCTGTCTCTTGGGTTCGGAAAAACGCCGAAGGGCTTGTTTGACAGGTTTGAATCCTTTTAGGATATTTAAGCTGTGTTCGGCCAGCCTGCGTGGGATCCCTGGCATGTCTGAAGGGTGCCAGGCGAAAATGTCCCAATTCTCTCGTAGGAATTCTCGCAGTGCGGCGTCTACATCGGGTTCAGTCGTGCCCCGATGGAAGCTGTTTTATTGGGGTCCGTTGGATGGACCTGGAATTTGACTATTTCGTCGGCTGGCTTGAAGGATGTGGATTTGGATCTTTTGTCGAGTATCACATCATCCCTGTTAACCGTGGAGCGCAGCGCAGTCAGTTCCTCGGCCGCTAAGGCTTTGGATAGTGCCTCAAGGGCTAATGCGGCCGTCTTGTTTTCGGCGCGGAGTGCTATGTCCGGATCACTAGCTAGAGTGATAATTCCATTCGGCCCGGGCATCTTGAGCTTCATGTACCCGTAATGGGGTATTGCTTGGAAGATTGTGAATGCTTCCCGCCCTAGTAAGGCGTGATGTCCGCTTTTAAACGGGGCCACCTGAAACGTGACTTCTTCGGACCTGTAATTATCCGGCATGCCGAACACCACATCTAGTGTGATTTTTCCTGTGCAGCGCGCTTCCCGACTGGGGATTATTCCTCTAAAGGTTGTGCTGCTTCGCTCGACGCGGTTCCAGTCTATTTCCATTTTTTGAAGGGTTTCCTCATAAATGAGGTTCAGTCCGCTGCCTCCATCCATGAGCACCTTGGTGAGGCGAAAGCCGTCCACTATGGGACTGAGGACCAATGCGGCTGGTGCTCGGGCTGTTCGGAATCTAGGTTCATCACTTGCATTGAAGGTAATGGCAGTGTCGCTCCATGGATTTATTGTTGCAACTTGATAGACTTCGGCGAGGTTGCGGAGTTTTCTTTTTTGCATATTGTTTGATGCGAAAGTCTCGAAGACTGTGAGAACGGTACTGGTGTCCTCGGGCTGGCTTTCTGTGGCCTCCCGATTTAAGAGGTCCTCGCCAATTTTGGCTACCTGCCGGAGTATCCAACATGCTCTAAGGCTGTGAGTTGGTGTGGTGTCCTCTGTACTGTGAATTCTACAGGGTCCATCAAGCCACCTTTCCAGTACGGTTCCATGCCCTGCAAAGGGTTTTGGCTTTTTGCTATTTATTCCGGGTGTCTTATGATGATGCACCCTCTTAGTATTGACAGGATTACTATTCAAGGCCGAATTATCCCAAAATTTTGTTTTCGTTTTCCAGGCACTTTCCATCGCACAGTATTTTTGTACTATGGACGCCAAGTCAGCGAAGCGTGTAATATCATGACGACTTATGGCGTTAAGGATTCCCTCGTCCATGCAATTACTACAGAAGATTGACATTGCGTCTCCCTCGCGGCAATCCTTTATCCTGTTCATAACCAGGAGGAATCTGGCCCAGTAATGATGTACTGTTTCCTCGGGCCTCTGCCTGACTTGGGAGAGATCGCTTATGTTCGGGTGGGCGGGTGTCGTTGAATCTGAAACCTCACCCAATCCAAGATTCGGAGGCCGAAGAGTTTCCGAACTCTGAAGTTCGGATTCCTGGATGTTATCCAACGAATCCGGCCCGTTGCCTGATCCTAAGCTCAGGTCTTGAGTTATATCCTCCCCTCCGCGGGTATCCGGCTTGGAGGGATCGGGAATTCGGACGTAACTAGTCCTTAAAATAGATGAAGGGTCGCCGCACTGCGCCTCTACCACGGCAACGTGGTGGGTGACTTGGGGAGAGTTAATTTCTCTTAGATCGGGTTTAAGCCCAACCTGGTCGTAATCCGTAGCGACCCCCAGGGCGGCGATGTGGTCCAAGAGCTCGTTCACGGAGGAGAGCTCCATTGGATCTAGCTGCTCGACGAGCTCCGAGCTGACGTGTAGGTTGCTTTTGATGACCCGAGAGGTCACCGTCGGCGCAACAGCCGAACAGGCGGTCATGAGGAAACCACCTAGCCGGAGGGTTTGGCCGACAGCCAAGGCTCCCTTAGCAACGGCGCCGTCTTTAAAGACGGGAGGAGGCATCCTTCCTGATTGTGACGGCACAGAGGAACTCTCAATGAAAGCACCAATGTCGGTGTCAAAACCGGCGGATCTCGGGTAGGGGGTCCCAAACTGTGCGTCTAGGCCGGATGGTAACAGGAGACAGGGGACACTTTGTTTTACCCAGGTTCGGGCCCTTCCGATGGAGGTAAAACCCTACTCCGGCTTGATTAATATTGATGATATGGGTAGTACAAGAGTAGATCTACCACGAGATCAAGGAGGCTAAACCCTAGAAGCTAGCCTATGGTATGATTGTTGTGTATGGAGTTGATCCCCTACGGACTACAACCCTCCGGTTTATATAGACACCGGATAGGGTTAGAGTTACACAGAGTCGGTCACAATGGTAGGAGATCTCGAATATCCGCATCGCCAAGCTTGCCTTCCACGCCAATGAAAGTCCTATCCGGACACGGGACGAAGTCTTCAATCTTGCATCTTCATAGTCCTGGAGTCCGGCTGAAGGTATAGTCCGGCTACCCGAACACCCCCTAATCCAGGACTCCCTCAATCACCATCGTCACCGGCACGACACCTTGATCTCATCGTAGCATCGTTGTCGTCTCGTGATACGTCTCCAACGTATCTATAATTTTTGATTGTTCCATGCTATTATATTATCAACCTTGGATGTTTTATATGCATTTATATGCCATTTTATATGATTTTTGGGACTAACCTATTAACCTAGAGCCCAATGCCAGTTTCTGTTTTTTTTCTTGTTTTAGAGTATCGCAGAAAAGGAAAATCAAACGGAGTCCAATTGACCTGAAACTCACGGAACTTATTTTTGGACCAGAAGAAGGCCACGGAGTATTGGAGTTGGACTAGGAGAGTCCTGGGCTGCCCATGAGGGTGGGGGGCACGCCCACCCCCTGGGCGCGTCCCCTGCCTCGTGGACAGCCTGGAGGTCCACCGACGTACTTCTTCCTCCCATATATACCCATATACCCTAAAAAATTTGAGGAGGATAATAGATCGGGAGTTCCGCCGCCAGAAGCCTCCGTAGCCACCGAAAACCAATCTAGACCCATTCCAGCACCTTGCCGGAGGGGGAAATTCCTCTCCGGTGGCCATCTTCATCATCCCGGTGCTCTCCATGATGATGAGGGAGTAGTTCTCCCTCGGGGCTGAGGGTATGTACCAGTAGCTATGTGTTTGATCTCTCTCTCTCTCGTGTTCTTGAGGTGGTACGATCTTGAGGTATCGCGAGCTTTGCTATTATAGTTGGATCTTATGATGTTTCTCCCCCTCTACTCTCTTGTAATGGATTGAGTTTTCCCTTCGAAGTTATATCATCGGATTGAGTCTTTAAGGATTTGAGAACACTTGATCTATGTCTTGCACGGGATACCCGTGGTGACAATGGGGTATTCTATTGATCCACTTGATGTATGTTTTGGTGATCAACTTGCGGGTTCCGCCCATGAACCTATGCATAGGGGTTGGCACATGTTTTCGTCTTGAATCTCCGGTAGAATCTCTGGGGCACTCTTTGAAGTACTTTGTGTTGGTTTGAATAGATGAATATGAGATTGTGTGATGCATATCGTATAATCATACCCATGGATACTTGAGGTGACATTGGAGTATCTAGGTGACATTAGGGTTTTGGTTGATTTGTGTCTTAAGGTGTTATTCTAGTACGAACTCTATGATAGATTGAACGGAAAGAATAGCTTCATGCTATTTTACTACAGACTCTTGAATAGATCAATCAGAAAGGATAACTTTGAGGTGGTTTCGTACCCTACCATAATCTCTTCGTTTGTTCTCCGCTATTAGTGACTTTGGAGTGAGTCTTTGTTGCATGTTGAGGGATAGTTATATGATCCAATTATGTTATTATTGTTGAGAGAACTTGCACTACTGAAAGTATGAACCCTAGGCCTTGTTTCAACGCATTGCAATACCGTTTGTGCTCACTTTGATCATTAGTTACCATGCTGTTTTTATATTTTCAGATTACAAAAACCTTTATCTACCATCCATATACCACTTCTATCACCATCTCTTCGCCGAGCTAGTGCACCTATACAATTTACCATTGTATTGGGTGTGTTGGGGACACAAGAGACTCTTTGTTATTTGGTTGCAGGGTTGTTTGAGAGAGACCATCTTCATCCTATGCCTCCCACGGATTGATAAACCTTAGGTCATCCACTTGAGGGAAATTTGCTACTGTCCTACAAACCTCTGCACTTGGAGGCCCAACAACGTCTATAATAAGAAGGTTGTGTAGTAGACATCAAGCTCTTTTCTGGCGCCGTTGCCGGGGAGGTTAGCGCTTGAAGGTATATCTTTAGATCTAGCAATCGAATCTTTTTGTTTCTTGTTTTAGCACTAGTTTAGTTTATAAAAGAAAACTACAATAAATAAATAAATATGGAATTGAGTTTGCCTCATATGCTTCATCTTTTTAATATCTTTCGTGAGTATGATGGAAAGGAAAATTGTGCCAAAGTGTTAGAAGAAGAATGCATTAAAATGTTTGGCACTAAATCTTTGAATGATGAGCATGATTGCAATGTTGTTAGTATGAAATCCTTGAATATCCATGATGCTAATGATACACAAAGCCACAAGCTTGGGGAAGCTATGTTTGATGAAGATGGTATTTTTTGTCCCCCAAGTTTCGATGAGCAAATTTATTATGATGAAAGCATGCCTCCTATTTATGATGATTATATTGATGAAAGTGGATTTGGAGAGGTCATGACTTTATTTAGGGATTAATCCACTATTTTGGAAGAGGTTCCAATTGATTATGAGAACAAAGTTGCTATCTATGATGATTATTGTGATGACTTGTATGCTATTAAGAATAATGATAACCATGAAACTTGTCATCATGATTTTAGTTTTCAATTGGATTATGCCTCACATTATAGTTATTTTGTTGAGTTTTCTCCCACTATTCCGAATGAGAAGAATTTTGCTTATGTGGAGAGTAATAAAATTTATATGCTTGTAGATCATGAAAAGAATGCTTTAGGTGCTGGTTATATTGTTGAATTAATTCATGATGCTACTGAAAATTATTATGAGGGAGGAACATATGCTTGTAGGAATTGCAATAATATCAAGTTTCCCCTCTATGTGCTTAAAATTTTGGAGTTATGCTTGTTTTACCTTCCTATTCAAGTTGATTCTTGTTCCCACAAGTTGTTTGCTCACAAAATCCCTATGCATAGGAAGTGAGTTAGACTTAAATTTGCTAGTCATATTCTTCATGATGCTCTCTTTATGTTTCAATTCTTATCTTTTATGTGAGCATCGTTGAAATCATCATGCCTAGCTAGGGGCATTAAACGATAGCGCTTGTTGGGAGGCAACCCAACTTTATTTTTGTTCCTTGCTTTTTGATCCTGTTTAGAAATAAATAATTTATCTAGCCTCTGTTATGATTGAGTTTTTATGTTTTAATTAGTGTTTGTGCCAAGTAGAACTGTTGGGAAGACTTTGGGAAAGTCTTGTTGATCTTGCTGTAAAAAACAGAAACTTTAGTGCTCACGAGAATTGCTGCCATTTTATTAGGAAAGTTCTATTTAGTTAATTATTTTTGAAGATGATTAATAGATAAATCCCTCACTTCCAGAAATTTATTTTGGAATTTTTGGGGTTCCAGAAGTTTGCGTTAATTACAGATTACTACAGACTGTTTGTTTTTGACAGATTCCGTTTTCTATGTGTTGTTTGCTTATTTTGATGAATCTATGAGTAGTATCGGAGGGTATGAACCATAGAGAAGTTGGAATAAAGTAGGTTTAACACCAATATAAATCAATAATGAGTTCATTACATTACCTTGAAGTGGTGTTTAGTTTTCTTTCGCTAACAGAGCTCACGAGATTTTCTATTTTGAGTTTTGTGTTGTGAAGTTTTCAAGTTTTGGGTAAGGATTCGATGGACTATGAAATAAGGAGTGGCAAGAGCCTAAGCTTGGGGATGCCCAAGGCACCCCAAGGTAATATTCAAGGACAACCAAAAGCCTAAGCTTGGGGATGCCCCGGAAGGCATCCCCTCTTTCGCCTTCATTCATCAGTAACTTTACTTGGAGCTATATTTTTATTCACCACATGATATGTGTTTTGCTTGGAGCGTCATTTTATTTTATTTTGTTTTGCTTGCTGTATGAATAAAATACCAAGATCTTAAATTATTAAATGTTAGAGAGTCTTCATATAGTTGCATAATTGTTTGACTACTCATTGATCTTCACTTATATCTTTCAGAGTAGTTTGTCATTTGCTCTAGTGCTTCAATTATATCTTTTTAGAGCACGGTGGTGGTTTTATTTTATAGAAATAGATGAACTCTCGTGCTTCACTTATATTATTTTGAGAGTCTTTAGAACAGCATGGTATTTTGCTTTGGTTATGAATTTAGTCCTAATATGATGGGCATCCAAGAGGGATATAATAAAAACTTTCATATAAAGTGCATTGAATACTATGAGAAGTTTGATACTTGATGATTGTTTTGAGATATGAGGATGGTAATATTAGAGTCATGCTAGTTGAGTAGTTGTGAATTTGAGAGATACTTGTGTTGAAGTTTGTGATTCCCGTAGCATGCACGTATGGTGAACCGTTATGTGACGAAGTCGGAGCACGATTTATTTATTGATTGTCCTCCTTATGAGTGGCGGTCGGAGATGAGCGATGGTATTTTCCTACCAATCTATCCCCCTAGGAGCATGCACGTAGGAATTTGTTTCGATAACTAATAGATTTTTGCAATAAGTATGTGAGTTCTTTATGACTAATGTTGAGTCCATGGATTATACGCACTCTCACCCTTCCACCATTGCTAGCCTCTCTAGTACCGCGCAACTTTTGCCAGTACCATAAACCCACCATATATATTCCTCAAAACAGCCACCATACCTACCTATTATGGCATTTCCATAGCCATTATGAGATATATTGCCATGCAACTTTCCACCGTTCTGTTATTATGACACGCTCCATCATTGTCATATTGCTTTGCATGATCATGTAGTTGACATCGTATTTGTGGCAAAGCTACCGTTCATAATTCTTCCATACATGTTACTCTTGATTCATTGCACATCCCGGTACACCGCCGGAGGCATTCGTATAGAGTCATATTTTGTTCTAGGTATTGAGTTGTAATTCTTGAGTTGTAAGTTTGTTGAGCTTTCATACACTTATAGCTCTAGTGAATCCGTTGCATGGCAATCCCTACTCACTCACATTGATATCTATTAATGGACATCTCCATAGCCCGTTGATACGCCTAGTTGATGTGAGACTATCTTCTTCCTTTTTGTCTTCTCCACAACCACCATTCTATTCCACCTATAGTGTTATGTCCATGGCTCACGCTCATGTATTGCGTGAAGATTGAAAAGTTCGAGAACATCAAAAGTATGAAACAATTGCTTGGATTGTCATCGGGGTTGTGCATGATTTAAATATTTTGTGTGGTGAAGATAGATCATAGCAAGACTATATGATTTTGTAGGGATAGCTTTCTTTGGCCATGTTATTTTGAGAAGACATGATTACTTGGTTAGTATGCTTGAAGTATTATTATTTTTATGTCAATATTAAAGTTTTGTCTTGAATCTTATGGATCTGAATATTCTTGCCACAATAAAGGGAACTACATGGATAAATATGTTAGGTAGCATTCCACATCAAAAATTATGTTTTTATCATTTACCTACTCGAGGACGAGCATGAATTAAGCTTGGGGATGCTGATACGTCTCCAACGTATCTATAATTTTTGATTGTTCCATGCTATTATATTATCAAGCTTGGATGTTTTATATGCATTTATATGCTATTTTATATGATTTTTGGGACTAACCTATTAACCTAGAGCCCAGTGCCAGTTTCTGTTTTTCCTTGTTTTAGAGTATCACAGAAAAGGAAAATCAAAGGGAGTCCAATTGACCTAAAACTTCACGGAACTTATTTTTGGACCAGAAGAAGCCCATGAATTATCGGAGTTGGACCAGGAGAGTCCCGGGCTGCCCACGAGGGTGGGGGGCGCGTCCCCCTGCCTCGTGGACAGCTCGGAGGTCCATTGACGTACTTCTTCCTCCCATATATACCCATATACCCTAAAAACTTTGAGGAGGACAATAGATCGAGAGTTCCACCGCCAGAAGCCTCCGTAGCAACTGAAAACCAATCTAGACCTATTCCGGCACCCTACCGGAGGGGGAAATCCCTCTCCAGTGGCCATCTTCATCATCCCAGTGCTCTCCATGACGTGGAGGGAGTAGTTCTCCCTCAGGGCTGAGGGTATTTACCAGTAGCTATGTGTTTGATCTCTCTCTCTCTCTCTCTCGTGTTCTTGAGGTGGTACGATCTTGATGTATCGCGAGCTTTGTTATTATAGTTGTATCTTATGGTGTTTCTCCCCCTCTACTCTCTTGTAATGGATTGAGTTTTCCCTTTGAAGTTATCTCATCGGATTGAGTCTTTAAGGATTTGAGAACACTTGATGTATATCTTGCGTGGGATACCCGTGGTGACAGTGGGGTTTTCTATTGATCCACTTGATGTATGTTTTGGTGATAAACTTGCGGGTTCCGCACATGAACCTATGCATAGGGGTTGGCACCCATTTTCGTCTTGACTCCCCGGTAGAATCTTTGGGGCACTCTTGGAAGTACTTTGTGTTGGTTTGTATAGATGAATCTAAGATTGTGTGATGCATATCATATAATCATACCCACGGATACTTGAGGTGACATTGGAGTATCTAGGTGACATTAGGGTTTTGGTTGATTTGTGTCTTAAGGTGTTATTCCAGTATGAACTCTATGATAGATTGAACGGAAAGAATAGCTTCATGTTATTTTACTACAGACTCTTGAATAGATTGATCAGAAAGGATAACTTTGAGGTGGTTTCGTACCCTACCATAATCTCTTCGTTTGTTCTCCGCTATTAGTGACTTTGGAGTGACTCTTTGTTGCATGTTGAGGGATAGTTATATGATCCAATTATGTTATTATTGTCGAGAGAACTTGCACTAGTGAAAGTATGAACCCTAGGCCTTATTTCAATGCATTGCAATACCCTTTGTGCTCACTTTTATCATTAGTTAGCATGCTGTTTTAATATTTTCAGATTACAAAAACCTTTATCTACCATCCATATACCACTTGTATCACCTTCTCTTCGCCGAACTAGTGCACCTATACAATTTACCATTGTATTGGGTGTGTTGGGGACACAAGAGACTCTCTGTTATTTGGTTGTAGGGTTGTTTGAGAGAGACAATCTTCATCCTATGCCTCCCACGGATTTATAAACCTTAGGCCATCCACTTGAGGGAAATTTGCTACTGTCCTACAAACCTCTGCACTTGGAGGCCCAACAACGTCTACAAGAAGAAGGTTGTGTAGTAGATATCATCTCCCCAACTATTGCTTCTACGACTATCGCTACCGCTTAGTGATAAAGTAAAGCAATTACAGGGCGATTGCATTCCATACAATAAAGCGACAACCATATGGCTCCTGCCAGTTGCCGATAACTCGGTTACAAAACATGATCATCTCATACAACAAAATATAGCATCATGTCTTGACCATATCACATCACAACATGCCCTGCAAAAACAAGTTAGACGTCCTCTACTTTGTTGTTGCAAGTTTTATGTGGCTGCTACGGGCTGAGCAAGAACCGTTCTCACCTACGCATCAAAACCACAACGATAGTTCATCAAGTTAGTGATGTTTTAACCTTCTCAAGGACCGGGCATAGCCACAATCGGTTCAACTAAAAGTTGGAGAAACTGACACCCACCAGCCACCTATGTGCAAAGCACATCGGTCGAACTAGTCTCGCGTAAGCGTACGCGTAATGTCGGTCCAGGGCGCTTCATCCAACAATACCGCCGAACCAAAGTATGACATGCTGGTAAGTAGTATGACTTGTATCGCCCACAACTCACTTGTGTTCTACTCGTGCATATAACATCTACGCATAAAACCTGGCTCGGATGCCACTATTGGGGAACGTAGTAATTTCAAAAGATTTCTTACGCACACACAAGATCATGGTGATGCATAGCAATGAGAGGGGAGAGTATGTCTACGTACCCTCGTAGACCGAATGCGGAAGCGTTAGCACAACACGGTTGATGTAGTCGTAAGTCTTCAAGATCCGACCGATCCAAGTACCGAACGCACGGCACCTCCGAGTTCTGCACATGTTCAACTCGATGACGTCCCGCGAGCTTCGATCCAGCAAAGCTTCACAGGAGAGTTTCGTCAGCATGATGGCGTGGTGACGGTGATGATGATGCTACCGACGCAGGACTTCGCCTAAGCACCGCTACGATATGATCGAGGTGGATTATGGTGGACGGGGCACCACACACGACTAAGAGATCAATGATCAATTGTTGTGTCTATGGGGTGCTCCTGCCCCCGTATATAAAGGAGAAAGGGGGAGGAGGCGGCCGGCCAGGAAGAGGCGCGCCAAGGGGGAGTCCTACTCCCACCGGGAGTAGGATTCCCCCCTTTCCAACTTGGAGTAGGAGAGGGAAGGAAGAGGAAGGAGGGAGGAAGGAAAGGGGGGGGCCCTCCCAATTCGGATTGGGCTTGGGGGGGGGCGCCACCTCCCTTGCTCCTTTCCTCTCCTTTCCACTAAAGCCCAATAAGTCCCATATACCTCCCGGGGGGTTCCGATAACCTCCCGGTGCACCGGTATATTCCCGATCTCACACAGAACCATTTCGGTATCCAAATATAGTCGTCCAATATATCGATCTTTACGTCTCGACCATTTCGAGATTCCTCTGTTGGGGAACGTAGTAATTTCAAAAAATTTCCTACGCACACGCAAGATCATGGTGATGCATAGCAACGAGAGGGGAGAGTATGATCTACGTACCCTTGTAGATCAACAACGGAAGCGTTGACACAACGTAGAGGAAGTAGTCGTACGTTTTCCCGATCCGACCGATCCAAGCACCCTTACTCCGGCGCCTCCGAGTTCTTAGCACACGTACAGCTCGATGACGTTCCCCGGGCTCCGATCCAGCAAAGCGTCGGGGAAGAGTTCCGTCAGCACGACGGCGTGGTGAAGATGATGATGTTCAACCGGCGCAGGGCTTCGCCTAAGCACTGCAATGATATGACTGAGGTGGAATATGGTGGAGGGGGGCACCGCACACGGCTAAGGAACGATCACGAAGATCAACTTGTGTGTCTAGGGGTGTCCCCTTGTCCCCGTATATAAAGGAGGGAGGGGGAGGTGCGGCCGGCCCCAAGGGGTGCGCCTGGAGGAGTCCTACTCCCACCAGGAGTAGGACTCCCCCCTCTCTTGCCTTGTTGGAGAAGGAAAGGGGGAGGGAGAAGAGGAAAGGGGGGCGCCGCCCCCCCTTCCTTGTCCTATTCGGACTGAGGGGGAGGGGGCGCGTGGCCTGCCCTGGCCGGCCCCTCTCTTCTCCCTTATGGCCCATGTAGGCCCATAAACCCCCAGGGGGGTTTCGGTAACCCCCCGGTACTCCGGTAAAATGCCGATTTTCATCTGGAACAATTCCGATGTCCGAATATAGGCTTCCAATATATCGATCTTTATGTCTCGACCATTTTGAGACTCCTCGTCATGTCCGTGATCACATCTGGGACTCCGAACAACCTTCGGTACATCAAAATGCATAAACTCATAATAACTGTCATCGTAACTTTAAGCGTGCGGACCCTATGGTTCGAGAACAATGTAGACATGACGGAGACATGTCTCCGGTCAATAACCAATAGCGGGACCTGGATGCCCATATTGGCTCCTACATATTCTATGAAGATCTTTATCGGTCAGACCGCATAACAACATACTTTGTTCCCTTTGTCATCGGTATGTTACTTGCCCGAGATTCGATAATCGGTATCCAATACCTAGTTCAATCTCGCTACCGGCAAGTCTCTTTACTCGTTCCATAATACATCATCTCACAAATAACATATTAGTTGTAATGCTTGCAAGGCTTATGTGATGTGTATCACCGAGAGGGCCCAGAGATACCTCTCTGACAATCGGAGTGACAAATCCTAATCTCGAAATACGCCAACCCAACATCTACCTTTGGAGACACCTGTAGAGCTCCTTTATAATCACCCATTTACGTTGTGATGTTTGGTAGCACACAAAGTGTTCCTCCGGCAAACGGGAGTTGCATAATCTCATAGTCATAGGAACATGTATAAGTCATGAAGAAAGCAATATCAACATACTTAAACGATCGGGTGCTAAGCTAATGGAATGGGTCTTGTCAATCAGATCATTCCACTAATGATGTGATCTCGTTAATCAAATAACAACTTCTTTGTCTATGGTTAGGAAACATAACCATCTTTGATTAACGAGCTAGTCAAGTAGAGGCATACTAGTGACACTCTGTTTGTCTATGTATTCACACATGTATTATGTTTCCGGTTAATACAATTCTAGCATGAATAATAAACATTTATCATGAAATAAGGAAATAAATAATAAGTTTATTATTGCCTCTAGGGCATATTTCCTTCAGTCTCCCACTTGCATGAGATCCGATCGTAGGTATCTCAATACCTAGTTCAATCTCATTACCGGCAAGTCTCTTTACTCGTTCTGTATTACGTCATCCCGCAACTAACTCATTAGTTACAATGCTTGCAAGGCTTATAGTGATGTGCATCACCGAGTGGGCCTAGAGATACCTCTCCGATAATCAGAGTGACAAATCCTAATCTTGAAATACGTCAACTCAACAAGTACCTTCGGAGACACTTGTAGAGCACCTTTATAATGACCCAGTTACGTTGTGATGTATGGTAGCACACAAAGTGTTCCTCCGGTAAACGGGAGTTGCATAATCTCATAGTCATAGGAACGTGTATAAGTCATGAAGAAAGCAATAGCAACATACTAAACGATCAAGTGCTATGCTAACGGAATGGGTCAAGTCAATCACATCATTCTCCTCATGATGTGATCCCGTTAATCAAATGACAACTCATGTCTATGGCTAGGAAACATAACCATCTTTGATCAACGAGCTAGTCAAGTAGAGGCATACTAGTGACACTCTGTTTGTCTATGTATTCACACATGTATCATGTTTCCGGTTAATACAATTCTAGCATGAATAATAATCATTTATCATGATATAAGGAAATAAATAATAACTTTATTATTGCCTCTAGGGCATATTTCCTTCACAAGCGAGGTCTAAGCTAGGGGGAGTTGATATGTCCATTTTGCATCATGTTTTCTTACTGCTATTTATAATGTTTTTATCCATAATAATGCTTTTTGGAGTAATTCTAATGCCTTTTCTCTCATAATTTGCAAGGAACACACCAAGAGGGAGAATTCGGTCAGCTGGAAATCTGGACCTGAAAAAGCTACATCAGGCTACCTATTCTGCACAACTCCAAATAAGCTGAAACTTCACGGAGATTTTTAATGGAATATTTAAGAAATACTGGAGCCAATAACTACCAGAGGGGGGCCACTGGGTGGGCACAACCCACCTGGGCGCGCCAGGCTCCCCCTAGGCGCGCCCTTGTCGGTTGTGGCCTCCTCGGCCCACCTCTCGTGCCCATTTTCTGGTATGTAAGTGATTTTGACCTAGAAAAAATAAGGAGAAGGCTTTCGGGACGGAGTGCCGCCGTCTCGAGGCGGAACTTGGGAAGGAGCACTTTTTCCCTCTGGCGGAGTGATTCCTGAAGGGTAACGTAGCATAAATTCAAAATTTTCCTACGTGTCACCAAGATCTATCTATGGAGAGACTAGCAACGAGGGGAAGGAGAGTGCATCTACATACCCTTGTAGATCGCTAAGCGGAAGCGTTCAAGTGAACGGGGTTGATGGAGTTGTACTCGCCGTGATTCAAATCACCGATGATCAAGTGCCGAACGCACGGCACCTCCGCGTTCAACACACGTACATCCCGGTGACGTCTCCCAAGCCTTGATCCAGCAAGGAGAGAGGGAGAGGTTGAGGAAGACTCCATCCAGCAGCAGCACAACGGCGTGGTGGTGATGGAGGAGTGTGGCAATCCTGCAGGGCTTCGCCAAGCACCACAGAAGAGGAGGGAGAGAGAGATGCAGGGCTGCACCAACGAGAGATCGAATCGCGTGTGTTATGGGCAACCCAATGCCTCAATATATATAGGGAAGGGGATGGGCTGCGCCCCCTCTAGGGTTCCCACCCCTAGGGGGGGGGCGGCAGCCCTAGATGGCAAAGGGGGTGGCGGCCAAGAGGGGAGAGGGAAGGGAGGCGCAGCTAGATGGGCCCTAAGGCCCATCCCCTTTAGGGTTTGCCCCCTTCCCACCTCTTAGGCGCCATGTGCCCTTGTGGGAGGTGCACCAGCCCACTAAGGGGCTGGTCCCTCACCACTCTTGGCCCATGCAAGACTCCGGGGTTGGTGGCCCCACTTGGTGGACCCCCGGGACCCTCCCGGTGGTCCCGGTACATTAACGATAAACCCCGAAACTCTTCCGGTGACCAAAACATGACTTCCCATATATAAATCTTTACCTCCGGACCATTCCGGAACTCCTCGTGACGTCCGGGATCTCATCCGGGACTCCGAACAACATTCGGTAACCACATACAAACTTCCTTTACAACCCTAGCGTCATCGAACCTTAAGTGTGTAGACCCTACGGGTTCGGGAGACATGCAGACATGACCGAGATGTTCTCCAGTCAATAACCAATAGTGGGATCTGGATACCCATGTTGGCTCCCACATGTTCCACGATGATCTCATCGGATGAACCACGATGTCAAGGACTTAATCAATCCCGTATACAATTCCCTTTGTCTATCGGTACAGTACTTGCCCGAGATTCGATCGTCGGTATCCCGATACCTTGTTCAATCTCGTTACCGGCAAGTCTCTTTTACTCGTTCCGTAACACATCATCCCGTGATCAACTCCTTGATCACATTGTGAACATTATGATGATGTCCTACCGAGTGGGCCCAGAGATACCTCTCCGTTTACACGGAGTGACAAATCCCAGTCTCGATTCGTGCCAACCAAACAGACACTTTTGGAGATACCTATAGTGCACCTTTATAGTCACCCAGTTACGTTGTGACGTTTGATACACCCAAAGCACTCCTACGGTATTCGGGAGTTGCACAATCTCATGGTCTAAGGAAATGATACTTGACATTAGAAAAGCTTTAGCATACGAACTACACGATCTAGTGCTATGCTTAGGATTGGGTCTTTGTCCATCACATCATTCTCCTAATGATGTGATCCCATTATCAACGACATCCAATGTCCATGGTTAGGAAACCATAACCATCTATTGATCAACGAGCTAGTCAACTAGAGGCTTACTAGGGACATGGTGTTGTCTATATATCCACACATGTATCTGAGTTTCCTATCAATACAATTCTAGCATGGATAATAAATGATTATCATGAACAAGGAAATATAATAATAATCAATTTATTATTGCCTCTAGGGCATATTTCCAACAGTCTCCCACTTGCACTAGAGTCAATAATCTAGTTCACATCGATATGTGATTAACACTCAAGGTCACATCCCTATGTGACTAACACCCAAGAGTTTACTAGAGTCAGTAGTCTAGTTCACATCACTATGTGATTAACACTCAATGAGTTCTAGGTTTGATCATGTTGCTTGTGAGAGAGGTTTTTAGTCAACGGGTCTGAACCTTTCAGATCCGTGTGTGCTTTACAAATATCTATGTCATCTCCTAGATGTAGCTGCCACGTTCTATTTGGAGCTATTCCAAATAACTGTTCTACTTGGAGCTATTCTAAATTGTTGCTCCATTATACGTATCCGGTATCTCTACACAGAGCTATCCGGATAGGTGTTAAGCTTGCATCGACGTAACCCTTTACGAAGAACTCTTTTACCACCTCCATAATCGAGAAAATTCCTTAGTCCACTAGTTACTAAGGATAACTCTGACCGCTGTCCTGTGATCCATTCATGGATCACTCTTGTACCCCTTGACTGACTCATGGCAAGGCACACTTCAGGTGCGGTACACAGCATAGCATATGTACAGCCTATGTCTTAAGCATAGGGGACGACCTTCGTCCTTTCTCTCTATTCTGCCGTGGTCGAGCTTTAAGTCTTAACTTCACACCTTACAACTCAGGCAAGAACTCCTTCTTTGACTGATCCATCTTGAACAACTTCAAGATCATGTCAAGGTATGTGCTCATTTGAAAGTACCATTAAGCATTTTGATCTATCCTTATAGATCTTGATGCTCAATGCTCAAGTAGCTTAATCCAGGTTTTCTATTGAAAACACTTTCCAAATAACCCTATATGCTTTCCAGAAATTCTACGTCATTTCTGATCCATAATATGTCAACAACATATACTCATCAGAAATTCTATAGTGCTCCCACTCACTTCTTTGGAAATACAAGTTTCTCATAAACTTTGTATAAACCCAAAATCTTTGATCATCTCATCAAAGCATACATTCCAACTCCGAGATGCTTACTCCAGTCCTTAGAAGGATTGCTGGAGCTTTGCATACTTATTAGCATCTTTCCGGATTGACAAAACCTTCCGGTTGTATCACATACAACCTTTCCTCAGAAAATAGTCGAGGAAACTATGTTTTGAAATCCTATCTGCAAGATTTCATGAATAATGCAGTAATCGCTAATATAATTCCAACAGACTCTTAGCATCGCTACGAGTGAGAAAGTCTCATCGTAGTCAACTCCTTGAACTTGTCGAAAAAACATCTTAACGACAAGTCGAGCTTTCTTAATGGTGACATTTACCATCATTGTCCGTCTTCCTTTTAAAAATCCATATGTACCTAACAGCCTTACGACCATCAAGTAGTTCTTCCAAAGTCTACACTTTGTTTTCATACATGGATCCTATCTCGGATTTTATGGCCTTGAGCCATTTATCAGAATCCAGGCCCACCATCGCTTCTCCATAGCTCGTAGGTTCATTGTTGTCTAGCAACATGACTTCCAAGACAGGATTACGTACCACTCTGAAGTAGTACGCATCCTTGTCATCCCACAAGGTTTGGGAGTGACTTGATCTGAAGTCTCATGATCAATATCATAAGCTTCCACTTCAATTGGTGTAGGTGCCACAGGAACAACTCTTTGTGCCCTGCTATACACTAGTTGAAGTGACGGTTCAATAACCTCATCAAGTCTCCACCATCCTCCCACTCAATTCTTTCGAGAGAAACTTTTCCTCGAGAAAGGACCCGATTCTAGAAACAATCCTTTATTGCTTTTGGATCTGAGACAGGAGGTATACCCAACTGTTTTTGGGTTGTCCTATGAAGATGCATTTATCCGCTTTGGGTTCGAGCTTATCGGCCTGAAACTTTTTCACATAAGCATCGCAGCCCCAAACTTTTAAGAAATGACAGCTTAGGTTTCTCTAAACCATAGTTCATACGGTGTCATCTCATCGGAATTACGTGGTGCCCTATTTAAAGTGAATGTGGTTGTCTCTAATGCTTAACCCATAAACTATTGTGGTAATTCGATAAGAGACATCATGGTACGCATCATATCCAATAGGGTGCAGTTATGATGTTTGGACACACCATCACACTATGGTGTTCCAGGCTGTATCAGTTGTGAAACAATATCCACAATGTCTTAATTCTGTGCCAAACTCGTAATTCAGATATTCATCTCTATGATCATATCATAGATATTTTATCCTCTTGTCACGACGATCTTTCAACTTCACCCTGAAATTACTTGAACCTTTCAATAATTCAGACTCGTGATTCATCAAGTAAATATACTCAACATCTACTCAAATCACCTGTGAAGTAAGAACATAACGATATCCACTACATGCCTTAGCACTCATTGGATTGCACACATCAAAATGTATTACTTCCAACAATTTGCTTTCTAGTTCCATTTTATTGAAACTGAGGCTTTCAGTCATCTTGCCCATGTGGTATGATTTGCATGCCTCAAGTGATTCAAAATCAAGTGAGTCCAAACGGTCCATTTGCATGGAGTTTCTTCATGCATACACACCAATAGACATGGTTCGCATGTCTCAAACTTTTCAAAAATGAGTGAGTCCAAAGATCAATCAACATGGAGCATCTTCATGCGTTTTATACCGATATGACTCAAGTAGCAGTGCCACAAGTAGGTGGTACTATCATTACTATCTTTTGGCATGAACATGTGTATCACTACGATCGAGATTCAGTAAACCATTCATTTCAGGTGTAAGACCATTTGAAGGTATTATTCAAATAAACAGAGTAACCATTATTCTCCTTAAATGAATAACCGTATCGCGATAGACATAATCCAATCATGTCTATGCTCAACACAAACACCAATCTCGATGGTAGAGGGAGCGTATGATATTTGATCATATCCACATTGGAAACATTTCCAACACATATCGTCAGCTCACCTTTAGCTAGTCTCTGTTTATTCCGTAGCTTTTATTTCGAGTTACTAACACTTAGCAACCGAACCGGTATCTAATACCCTGGTGCTACTAGGAGTACTAGTAAAGTACACATCAACACAATGTATATCCAATATACTTCTATCGACCTTGCCAGCCTTCTAATCTACCAAGTATCTAGGATAATTCTGCTCCAGTGGCTGTTCCCCTTATTACAGAAGCACTTAGTCTCGGGTTTGGGTTCAGCCTTGGGTTTCTTCACTAGAGCAGCAGCTGAATTGCCGTGTCATGAAGTATCCCTTCTTGCCCTTGCCCTTCTTGAAACTAGTGGTTTCGCTAACCATCAACAATTGATGCTCCTTCTTGATTTCTACTTTCGCGGTGTCAAACATCGCGAATATCTCAAGGATCATCATATATGTCCCTGATACATTATAGTTCATCACGAAGCTCTAGCAGCTTGGTGGTAATGACTTCGGAGAAATATCACTATCTCATCTGGAAGATCAACTCCCACTCGATTCAAATGATTGTTGTACTCAGACAATCTGAGCACAAGCTCAACAATTGAGCTTTTCTCCCTTAGTTTGCAGGCTAAGAAAATCGCCGGAGGTCTTATACCTTTTGACGTGGGCACGAGCCTGAAATCCCAATTTCAGCCCTCAAAACATCTCATATGTTTTGCGACGTTTCAAAAACGTCTTCGGTGCCTCAATTCTAAACCATTTAACTGAACTATCACGTAGTTATCAAAATGTGTATGTCAGATGTTCGCAACATCCACAGACGACGTTCGAGGTTCAGCACACTGAGCGGTGCATTAAGGACATAAGCCTTCTATGAAGCAATGAGGACAATCCTCAGTTTACGAACCTAGTCCGCACAATTGCTACTATCAACTTTCAACTAATTTTTCTCTAGGAACATATCTAAACAGTAGAACTAAAACGCGAGCTACGACATAATTTGCAAAATCCTTTTGACTATGTTCAGGATAATTAAGTTCATCTTATGAACTCCCACTCAGATAGACATCCCTCTAGTCATCTAAGTGATTACATGATCCGAGTCAACTAGGCCGTGTCCGATCATCACGTGAGACAGACTAGCCAACGTCGGTGAACATCTTCATGTTGATCGTATCTACCATACGACTCATGCTCGACCTTTCGGTCTTCTGTGTTCCGAGGCCATGTCTATACATGCTAGGCTCGTCAAGTCAACCTAAGTGTTTGCATGTGTTCCGAGGCCATGTCTGTACATGCTAGGCTCGTCAACACCCGTTGTATATGAACATAAGAATCTAACACCCGATCATCACGTGGTGCTTCGAAACTACGAACTGTCGCAATGGTGCACAGTTAGGGGAGAAAACTTCTTGAAATTTTAATGAGAGATCATCTTATTTACTACCGTCGTTCTAAGCAAATAAGATGTATAAACATGATAAACATCACATGCAATCAAATAATAGTGACCTGATATGGCCAATATCATATAGCTCCTTTGATCTCCATCTTGGGGCTCCATGATCATCATCGTCACCGGCATGACACCATGATCTCTATCATCATGATCTCCATCATCGTGTCTCCATGAAGTTGTCACGTCATCTATTACTTCTACTACTACAGCTAACGGTTAGCAATAAAGTAAAGTAATTACATGACGTTTATGTTGACACGCAGGTCATAAATAAATTAAGACAACTCCTATGGCTCCTGCCGGTTGTCATACTCATCGACATGCAAGTCGTGATTCCTATTACAAGAACATGATCAATCTCATACATCACATATATCATTCATCACATCCTTTTGGCCATATCACATCACATAGCATACCCTGCAAAAACAAGTTAGACGTCCTCTAATTGTAGTTTGCATGTTTTACGTGGCTGCTATGGGTTTCTAGCAAGAACGTTTCTTACCTACGCAAAGACCACAACGTGATATGCCAATTGCTATTTACCCTTCATAAGGACCCTGTTCATCGAATCCGATCCGACTAAAGTGGGAGAGACAGACACCCGGCAGCCACCTTATGCAACTAGTGCATGTTTGTCGGTGGAACCGGTCTCACGTAAGAGTACGTGTAAGGTTGGTCCGGGCCGCTTCATCCCACGATGCCGCTGAATCAAGATAAGACTAGTAACGGTAAGCATATTGAACAAAATCAATGCCCACAACTACTTTGTGTTCTACTCGTGCATAGAAACTACGCATAGACCTAGCTCATGATGCCACTGAAGGGTAACGTAGCATAAATTCAAAATTTTCCTACGTGTCATCAAGATCTATCTATGGAGAGACTAGCAACGAGGGGAAGGAGAGTGCATCTACATACCCTTGTAGATCGCTAAGCGGAAGCGTTCAAGTGAACAGGGTTGATGGAGTCGTACTCGCCGTGATTCAAATCACCGATGATCAAGTGCCGAACGCACGACACCTCCGCGTTCAACACACTTACAGCCCAGTGACGTCTCCCAAGCCTTGATCCAGCAAGGAGAGAGGGAGAGGTTGAGGAAGACTCCATCCAGCAGCAGCACAACGGCGTGGTGGTGATGGAGGAGTGTGGCAATCCTGCAGGGCTTCGCCAAGCACCACAGAAGAGGAGGGAGAGAGAGATGCAGGGCTGCACCAACGAGAGATCGAATCGCGTGTGTTATGGGCAGCCCAATGCCTCAATATATATAGGGAAGGGGAGGGGCTGCGCCCCCTCTAGGGTTCCCACCCCTAGGGGGGCGGCAGCCCTAGATGGCAAAGGGGGTGGCGGCCAAGAGGGGAGAGGGAAGGGAGGCGCAGCTAGATGGGCCCTAAGGCCCATCCCCTTTAGGGTTTGCCCCCTTCCCACCTCTTAGGCGCCATGCGCCCTTGTGGGAGGCGCACCAGCCCACTAAGGGGCTGGTCCCTCACCACTCTTGGCCCATGCAAGCCTCCGGGGTTGGTGGCCCCACTTGGTGGACCCCCGGGACCCTCCCGGTGGTCCAGGTACGTTACCGATAAACCCCGAAACTCTTCCGGTGACCAAAACAGGACTTCCCATATATAAATCTTTACCTCCGGACCATTCCGGAACTCCTCGTGACATCCGGGATCTCATCCGGGACTCCGAACAACATTTGGTAACCACATACAAACTTCCTTTACAACCCTAGCGTCATCGAACCTTAAGTGTGTAGACCCTACGGGTTCGGGAGACATGCAGACATGACCGAGACGTTCTCCGGTCAATAACCAACAGCGGGATCTGGATACCCATGTTGGCTCCCACATGTTCCACGATGATCTCATCGGATGAACCACGATGTCAAGGACTTAATCAATCCCGTATACAATTCCCTTTGTCTATCGGTATGATACTTGCCCGAGATTCGATCGTCGGTATCCCGATACCTTGTTCAATCTCGTTACCGACAAGTCTCTTTTACTCGTTCTGTAACACAGCATCCCATGATCAACTCCTTGATCACATTGGGCACATTTTGATGATGTCCTACCGAGTGGGCCCAGAGATACCTCTCCGTTTACACGGAGTGACAAATCCCAGTCTTGATTCGTGCCAACCCAACAGACACTTTCGGAGATACCTGTAGTGCACCTTTATAGTCACCCAGTTACGTTGTGACGTTTGATACACCCAAAGCACTTCTATGGTATCCGGGAGTTGCACAATCTCATGGTCTAAGGAAATGATACTTGACATTAGAAAAGCTTTAGCATACGAACTACACGATCTAGTGCTATGCTTAGGATTGGGTCTTTGTCCATCACATCATTCTCCTAATGATGTGATCCCGTTATCAACGACATCCAATGTCCATGGTTAGGAAACCAGAACCATCTATTGATCAACAAGCTAGTCAACTAGAGGCTTACTAGGGACATGGTGTTGTCTATATATCCACACATGTATCTGAGTTTCCTATCAATACAATTGTAGCATGGATAATAAACGATTATCATGAACAAGGAAATATAATAATAATAAATTTATTATTGCCTCTAGGGCATATTTCCAACAATTCCGCCAGGGGAACTTCCCTCCCGGAGGGGAAAATCATCGTCATCATCATCACCAACAACTCTCCCATCTTGGGGAGGGCAATCTCCATCAACATCTTCAACAAAACCATCTCATCTCAAACCCTAGTTCATCTCTTGTATTCAATCTTGTTACCGGAACTATAGATTGGTGCTTGTGGGTAACTAGTAGTGTTGATTACATCTTGTAGTTGATTACTATATGGTTTATTTGGTGGAAGATTATATGTTCAGATCCATTATGCTATTTAATACTCCTCGGATCTTGATCATGATTATTATTTGTGAGTAGTTACTTTTGTTCCTGAGGTCATGGGAGAACTCATGTTGCAAGTAATCATGTGAACTTGATATGTGTTCGATATTTTGATAGTATGTATGTTGTGATTCCCTTAGTGGTGTCATGTGAACGTCGACTACATGACACTTCACCATATTTGGGCCTAAGGGAATGCATTGTGGAGTAGCAATTATATGGTGGGTTATGAGAGTGACATAAGCTTAAACCCCAGTTTATGCGCTATTCCGTAAGGGACCGATTGGATCCAAAAGTTTAATGCTATGGTTAGAATTTATTCTTAATACTTTTCTCGTAGTTGCGGATGCTTGCAGGAGGGTTAATCATAAGTAGGAGGTTTGTTCAAGTAAGAAAAACATCTAAGCACCGGTCCACCCACATATCAAATTATCAAAGTAGCGAACACAAATCGAACCAACATGATGAAAATGACTAGATGAAATTCCCGTCCACCCTCAAGAACACTTTGCTTATCATAAGAGACCATTTTGGCCCATCCTTTGCCTCATAAGGATTGGGCTATCTTTCTGCACTTTTGTTACTATTATTGTTACTTACTCGTTACAAATTATCTTGCTATCAAACTACTCCGCTACTTACAATTTCAGCACTTTCAGACATTACCTTACTGAAAACTACTAGTCATTTCCTTCTGCTCCTTGTTGGGTTCGACACTCTTACTTATCAAAAAGAGCTACAATTGACCCCCTATACTTGTGGGTCATCAGTGGTCCACAGGTGAAGCCCCCTGGTGTGTTCTTAGTGCTAGAAATTCTCAAATATTCTACAAAAAAACCATACTAAATTTTCAGGGCATGGAGAACTTTTATTTTTGGGACATTTTTTATTGCACGAATAATTCAGAAAAAGACAGAAAATACTATTTTTGCTTTATTTATTCCAAGTAATAGAAAGTAAAAAGTAGGTATGGAGAGTTGTGCTTTCTAAATTCATCTATCTCATGCCCATCAAAAGGAATCCATTAACAAGGTTCATCAAGTCTTATTAACAAACTTCTTTCGAATGACATGAAACCGGAGAACTTTTGAATAACACTAGGTTACCTGAACGGGGATATGCATGTCCCCAACAATAAATATATCATATTTCTTTTTGACAATAGGAAGAGGGAATTCAAAACCTCCAATAGTAATATTTGAAAATTTTCCAATAGAATTGATACTATGAACTTAAGGTTGTTTCTTCGGAAAGTGTACCGTATGCTCATTACCATTAACATGAAAAGTGACGTTTCCTTTGTTGCGATCAATAACAGCCCCTGCAGTATTCAAAAAGGGTCTACCAAGGATGATCGACATACTATCGTCCTTGGGAATATCAAGAATAACAAAGTCCGTTAAGATAGTAACGTTTGCAACCACAACAGGCAAATCCTCACAAATACCGATGGGTATAGCAGTTGATTTATCAGCCATTTGCACAAAAATTTCAGTAGGTGTCAACTTATTCAATTCAGGTCTACGATACAAAGAGAAAGGCATAACACTAACATTGGCTCCAAGATCACATAAAGCAGTTTTAACATAGTTTCTTTTAATGGAGCATGGTATAGTTAGTATTCCTGGACCTCCAAGTTTCTTTGGTATTCCACCCTTAAAAGTATAATTAGCAAGCATGGTGGAAATTTCAGCTTCCGGTATCTTTCTCATACTTGTAATAATATCTTTCATGTACTTAGCATATATAGGGAGGCATTTTAAGCATATCACTAAAACACATACGCAAAAAGATAGGTCTAATCATTTTAGCAAAGCGCTCAAAATCCTCAAAATCCTTTTTCTTGGATGGCTTAGGAGGAAAGGGCATGGGTTTCTGAACCCATGGTTCTCTTTCTCTACCATGTTTTCTAGCAACAAAGCCTCTCTTATCATAACGTTGATTCTTTGATTGTGGGTTATCAAGATCAACAACAGGTTCAATCTCTACATCATTATCATTACTATGTTGAGCATCAACATGAACATCATCATTAACATCATCACTAGGTTCATGATCATCACCAGATTGTGCCTCAACATCAGAAATAGAAATATCATTGGGATTCTCAGGTGTGTCTATAGCAGGTTCACTAGAAGCATGCAAAGTCCTATCAGTTTTCTTTTTATTTTTATTTCTAGGACTAGGTGCATCAGTATTAATTCTCTGAGAATCTTTCTCAACTCTCTTAGGATGGCCCTCAGGATACAGAGGTTCCTGGGTCATCTTACCACCTCTAGTCATAACCCTAACAACATTATCATTATTCTTACTATTCAACTCATTGAGCAAATCATCATGTGTCTTAAGTACTTGTTCTACTTGAGTACTAACCATGGAAGCATGCTTACTAATAAGATTAAGATCATTAATAGTTCTACTCATGTAATCACCCAAGCAGTCGAGCATATAAGCATTATGTCTCAATTGTCTACTAACACAAGCATTGAAATTTCTTGTTTAACAATAAAATTGTCAAACTCATCTAAGCATTGACTAGCAGACTTATTATAAGGAATATCACTTTCATCAAATATATAGAGAGAATTTACCTCTACTACCTATGTCGGGTTATCAAGACCATGTATTTCTTCAATAGGTGGTAAATTCTTAACATCTTCAACTTTAATACCTTTTTCTTTCATAGATTTCTTTGCCTCTTGCATATCTTCAGGACTGAGAAGTAGAATACCTCTTTTCTTCGAAGTTGGCTTAGGAGGTGGCTCGGGAAGAGTCCAATCATTACCATTGCTCAATATATTATTCAATAATTCTTCAGACCGCTCAACAGTTCGTTCCTGGAAAACACAACCAGCACAACTATCTAGGTGGTCTCTAGAAGCATCGGTTAGTCCATTATAAAAGATATCAAGTATTTCATTTTTCTTGAGAGGATGATCGGGCAAAGCATTAAGTAATTGGAGAAGCCTCCCCCGAGCTTGTGGGAGACTCTCTTCTTCAATTTGCACAAAGTTTAATATTTCCTGTAAAGCAGCTTGTTTCGTATGAGCAGGAAAATATTTTTCAGAGAAGTAATAGTCATATCCTAGGGACTACACAAACAACCAGGAGCAAGCGAATTAAACCATAACTTAGCATCACCCTTTAACGAGAAAGGAAACAACTTAAGAATATAGTAATAGCGATTTTTCCTCATGAGCAAATAGGGTGGCTATATCATTCAATTTAGTAAGACGTGCCACAACAATTTCAGATTCATAACCATGGAAAGGATCAGATTCAACCAAAGTAATTAATTCAGGATCGGCAGAACATTCATAATCCTTATCAGTAACAAAGATAGGTGAAGTAGCAAACGTAGGATCATATTGCATTCTACCATTCAAAGATTTTTCTTTCCACTTGCATAATAATTTCTTAAGATCATCTCTATCCTTACAAGCAAGAAAGTACCTAGCTACCTCTCCATCCATAACATAACCCTCAGGCATAACAGGAAGTTCATATCTAGGGGAGCTAGTCTTATCATGTGTTTCAAAGTTTCCAGTTTCAATAATTTCATCAGTTTTAGAAAATATCATCATCTTCAGCATAATCAATAGTTCTAACTCTAGCAAGATGTTCATCAAGTAATTCACCAAGTGGCATAGTTTTATCAAGCAAAGTAGTACCATCATAAGAATCATTCATAGTAGAAGTAGCATCATCAATAACATGCGACATATCAGAATCAATAGCAGGTGTAGGTGTTGCAAGCTTATTCAGAATATAACATGAATCAAGTGCAGAGCTAGATGGCAGTTCCTTACCTCCCCTCGTAGTTGAGGGAAAAATCTTGGTTCTAGTATCTTTCAAATTCCTCATAGTGATACACAGATAAATCCCAAGTGACTCGGAGAATAAAGCTATGCTCCCTGGCAACATCGCCAGAAAAGGTCTTGATAACCCACAAGTATAGGGGACCGCAACAGTTTTCGAGGGTAGAGTATTCAACCCAAATTTATTGATTTGACACAAGGGGAGCCAAAGAATATTCTTGAGTATTAGTAGCCGAGTTGTCAATTCAAGCACACCTGAAAGACTTAATATCTACATCAAATTATTTAGTAGCAAAGTAGTATGGAAGTAACAGTAACAGTGGCAAAAGTAACAGTAGCAGTTTTGTAGCGATTGTAACAGTGGCAACGGAAAAGTAACTTAGCAAAGATCAATATGAAATGAACTCGTAGGCAATGGATCAATGATGGATAATTATGTTGGATGGCATTCATCATGCAACAGTTATAACCTAGGGTGACACAGAACTAGCTCCAATTCATCAATATAATGTAGGCATGAATTCCGAATATAGTCATACGTGCTTATGGAAAAGAACTTGCATGACATCTTTTGTTCTACCCTCCCGTGGCAGCGGGGTCCTATTGGAAACTAAGGGATATTAAGGCCTCCTTTTAATAGAGAACCGGACCAAAGCATTAGCACTTAGTGAATACATGAACTTCTCAACTACGGTCATCACCGGGAAGTGTCTCGACTATTGTCACTCCGGGGTTGCCGGATCATAACACGTAGTAGGTGACTATAACTTGCAAGATCGGATCAAGAACACAAATATATTCATGAAAACTTAATAGGTTCAGATCTGAAATCATGCCACGCGGGCCCTAGTGACAAGTGAGTGAGTCCTGGATTAGGGGGTATCCAGACAGCCGGATTATATCCTTTGGCCGGACTGTTGGACTATGAAGATACAAGATTGAAGACTTTGTCCCGTGTCTGGATGGGACTCTACTTGGCGTGGAAGGCAAGCTAGGCAATACGGATATGCATATCTCCTCCTTTGTAACCGACCTTGTGTAACCCTAGCCTCCTCCGGTGTCTATATAAACCGGAGGGTTTGAGTAGGACAACAGACAATCATACAATAGGCTAGCTTCTAGGGCTTAGCCTCTCTGATCTCGTGGTAGATCTACTCTTGTACTACTCATATTATCAAGAATAAATCAAGCAGGACTTAGGGTTTTACGCCCATCAAGAGGGCCCGATCCTGGGTAAAACATCGTGTCCCCTGCCTCCTGTTACCATCCGCCTTAGACGCACAGTTCGGGACCCCCTACCCAAGATCCGCCGGTTTTGACACCTACATTGGTGCTTTCATTGAGAGTTTCTCTGTGTCGTCACCATTTGGCTTGATGGCTCCTTCGATCATCGATAGCGATGCAGTCCAGGGTGAGACTTTTCTCCTCGGACAGATCTTTGTATTCGGTGGCTTCGCATTGCGGGCCAACTCGCTTGGCCATCTGGAGCAGATCAAGAGTTATGCACCTGGCCACCAGGTTAGGTTTGGAAGCTTAAACTACACGGCCGACATCCGCGGAGACTTGATCTTCGACGGATTCGAGCCCCTACCGAGTGCGCCGCACGGTCACGATGAGCATGATTTAGCTCTACCATCGGACAATGTTCAGGAGACCGCACCGGCGACCGCTCCGACCCTCAATTCGGAGCCAATTGCGCCATCCATGGACGGGTGGATAGACCCTGCCACGAAGGCCATATTCTCAGCGGCAATCGAGCCGAATATCGACCTTACCCTTCACGGGAGCCGTGAAGCCGAACTGCCGGATTCTTCCCCGGCCACGGACTCCGAACCGCCTGCGCCCGTGCCTATCGAATCTGACTGGGCGCCGATCATGGAGTTCACCTCCGCGGATATCTTTCAGCACTCGCCCTTCGGCGACATACCAAACTCATTAAGGTCTCTCTCCCTGACAGGAGAGTCCTCGCCGAACTATGTTCGGTAGGTTTGGGATGCGGATGATGAAGAAATTCACCGCCCACCCACCACCCACTCAGTAGCCACTGTCGACAATTTGACCGACATGCTCGACTTCGACTCCGAAGACATCATCGGTATGGACGACGATGCGGGAGACGAAGAGGAACCATTGCCCACAGGGCACTAGACAGCCACCTCATCATATGATATATACATGGTGGACACACCCAAAGAAGGCAATGGCGACGAGACAGCGGAGGATGACCCCTCCAAGAAACAACCCAAGTGTCAACGTTAGCGGCACCGCTCTAAGTCTCGCCAAAGCAAAAGCGGTGACACCGGCACATGAGATAATAGCACTCCGGACAGTGCCGAAGATGACAACAATCCCCTCCAGCAAGATTTAGAGCAGGAGGATGGAGAAGCCAGCCCTCCCGAGAGAGTGGCAGATGGAGAGGCGGAGGATGATAATTACATGCCTCCCTCCGAAGAGGAGGCAAGCCTCGACGATGACGAATTTGCCGTGCCTGAGGATCCCGTCGAGCAAGAGCGCTTCAAGCACCGGCTTATAGCCACGGCAAATAGCCTTAAGAAAAAGCAGCAGTAGCTTCAAGCTGATCAAGATTTGCTAGCTGACAGATGGACTGATGTCCTTGCGGCCGAGGAATATGAACTCAAACGCCCCTCCAAGAGTTACCCAAAGCGCAGGTTGCTACCCCGACTGGAGGAGGAAGCATTAAAACCTACATCTCCATTGTATGACGTGGCTGATCGGCCACCTCATGGCCGCGACCGAGAGGCATTTCAGCCAAAAGCTCAGCCCGCACCCCGACGCCACTCAAATAAAAATGTCAAGGCACGGGAAACACGCTAGACCTGTGAGACGTATTAGAGGACAAAGAAAAACACGCAAGATCGATCTACGGATCACGAGGGCGCGCCACCATGCGGGATGATAACCATCACGCCGGATATAGTAAAAGTAAATCCGGCCAGGCCGAACACAACGGACAAGACTCATTTGAGCTACGTTGCGACATAGCCCAGTACAGAGGCGCCGCACACCCCCTATGCTTCACAAACAAAGTAATGGATCACCAAATCCCAGAGGGTTTCAAACCCGTAAATATAGAATCATACGACGACACAACAGATCTTGCGGTATGGATCGAGGACTTCCTCCTGCACATCCACATGGCCCGCAATGACGATCTACACGCCATCAAATAGCGCCCCGAATTTGGCCTTCCGAATACTAGGGGCTTCGCCAAAATTTAAAATTGTAGACTTCTATGGCTAAGTGAGAGTGATAAAGCATTATAGTCCGATTGCCTTGTTCGTTGTGCCGAGCACCTCCCTCGAAGGACCCAACAATGGGGAAAAGAGTGCTCAGATTTATCCCGAACACCCCAGCACTCCTGGCATGGGGGCAGAAGCCGACAACTGGCCATCTCTCAGATTTAACAAACAGCCGCACAGAAGGTAATATTTTAAATTCAAACAAGCATTGCATAGCGCATATGAACAAGTTTTCATAATACAGGATCACACGAGCGAGTTCATTCAAATATTACATCCTTCGCACACTCGTCGGCCACAAGACAGGCACCCTTCAGAACACCCTCATAATACATTTTGGGGTGGCGATGCTCCTTGCCCTACGGTGGACCCTCCTTCACCAGCTTCTCGGTGTCCATCTTGGCCCAGTGCACCTTTGCATGGGCAAAAGCCCGGTGGGCACCTTCAATATAGACGAACCGCTTGATGACTTCCAGCCGTGGGCAGGCATCCACAAGCCGCCTCACCAGGCCAAAGTAGCTGTTGGGAAGAGAATTGCCAGGCCACATCCGGACTATAAGGCCCCTCATGGCCTGTTCAGCCGCCTTGTGCAGCTCGACCAGTTGCTTCAGCTGGTCGCTCATAGGCATCGGGTGTTCGGTCCTAGTATACTGAGACCAGAACAACTTCTCCGTCGAGCTTCCCTCCTCAGCCTGGTAATACTTTGCGGCATCTGACACACCGCGGGGCAAATCTGCGAATGCTCCTGGAGAGCTCCGGACTCGGGTAAGTAACAAGTAATTTACTTTCACATGCTTGCTTTGCATATTGAATGCCTTACCCGCTGCTATCTTCCTCATCGCCTCAATTTCCTGGAGGGCCTTTTGGGCTTCAGCCTTGGCATGCTTTGTGCTCTCGAGGGCCGCGGCAAGCTCAGACTCTCGCGTCTTCGAGTCAAGCTCCAAAGTCTCATGCTTCTTCACGAGAGCCTGGAGCTCTTGCTGCACCTCGCCCACCCGTGCCTCTTGTTTCTCCCGCTCGATGCGCTCCTTGGCCACTTTGTTTTCGGCCTCGGACAATGATTGCTTGAGGGTCGCCACTTCGGTCATGGCCCCTGGCACATTCATGATGATCCTGTCAGTTCGCAACCACATTTCCTTTTTTATATAGACAAGGTATTACTTACCTTTTGTAGGATCGAAAGTATGTCTAGAGGGGGGGGGTGATTAGACTACTTGACCAAATAAAAACTTAACCTTTTCCCAATTTTAGTTCTTGGCAGATTTTAGCTATTTTAGGACAAGTCAAGCAATCATCACACAATTCAAGCAAGCATGCAAAGAGTATATTGGTAGCGGAAAGTAAAGCATGCAACTTGCAAGAATGTAAAGGGAAGGGTTTGGAGAATTCAAACGCAATTGGAGACACGGATGTTTTTCCCGTGGTTCGGATAGGTGGTGCTATCCTACATCCACGTTGATGGAGACTTCAACCGACGAAGGGTAACGGTTGCGCGAGTCCACGGAGGGCTCCACCAACGAAGGGTTCACGAAGAAGCAACCTTGTCTATCCCACCATGGCCATCGCCCACGAAGGACTTGCCTCACTAGCGGTAGATCTTCACAAAGTAGGCGATCTCCTTGCCCTTACAAACTCCTTGGTTCAACTCCACAATCTTGTCGGAGGCTCCCAAGTGACACCTAGCCAATCTAGGAGACACCACTCTCCAAGAAGTAACAAATGGTGTGTTGATGATGAACTCCTTGCTCTTGTGCTTCAAATGATAGTCTCCCAACACTCAACTCTCTCTCACAGGATGTGGATTTGGTGGAAAGAAGATTTGAGTGGAAAGCAACTTGGGGAAGGCTAGAGATCAAGATTCATATGGTAGGAATGGAATATCTTGGCCTCAACACATGAGTAGGTGGTTCTCTCTCAGAACATATGAGTTGGAAGTGTAGATGTGTTCTGATGGCTCTCTCCACGAGTGAAGAGGAGGTGGAGGGGTATATATAGCCTCCACACAAAATCCAACCGTTACACACAATTTACCAATCTCGGTGGAACCGAATCAACAAACTCGGTCGGACCGAAATAGTAAACCTAGTGACCGTTAGAGATTTTCGGTGGGACTGACATGCAACTCGGTAGGACCGATATGGTTAGGGTTAGGGCATAATGTAATCTCGGTGAGACCGATTACACAAACTCAGTGACACCGATTTGGTAATAAGCTAACCAGAGGGTTGGTCAGGCAAACTCGGTGGGACCGATTCGCTCTTCTCGGTGAGACCGAAAAGTTATAAAAAGGAAACAGAGAGTTTACATTGCAATCTCAGTGGGACCGATCCGCTCTTTCGGTGAGACCAAAAAGTTACGAAAAGGAAACAGAGAAATTGCAATCCCATCTCGGTGAGACCGAGATCCCTATCGGTAGAACCGATTTGCTAGGGTTTGGCAATGGCTATGACAAGTGAAACTTGGTGGCGCCGGGTTGAAAGAATCGGTAGGGCCGAGTTTGGCTTAGGGTTTAGGTCATTTGTGGCTATGGAAAAGTGGTTGAGGATTTTGGAGGATATCACCAAGCACATAAGGCAAGAGGCTCATTAAGCAACACCTCATCCCTCCTTGATAGTATTGGCTTTTCCTAAAGACTCAATGTGATCTTGGATCACTAAAATATAAAATGAAGAGTCTTGAACTTTTGGGCTTGAGCCAATTCTTTGTCCTTAGCATTTTGAGGGTTCCACTTTCACATCCATGCCATGCCAATCATTGAGCTTTCCTGAAATAATCATCTTGGAATAGCATTAGCTCAATGAGCTATATGTTGTTATGAATTACCAAAACCACCTAGGGATAGTTGCACTTTCAATCTCCCCCTTTTTGGTAATTGATGACAACATATAGATCAAAGCTTCGACAAATGATAATAAGAATGAAATATATCATTGCTTTGAGAAGTATGTGATAAGTAAGAGCTCCCCCTAAATTTGTGCATATTTAAAATTTGCTTTGGACTGCAAATGCACAAAGAGTTAGATTCATGGGTTACTCTTCCATGTCACATACATCTTGGTGGAGCGCTCAAAAAGATAAGAATGAAATACATGCACTCATCACCAAAGAAAGTGAATGATCACATAAGATAGATAAGATATATCAAGCATGCATACGTGTAGCTTATGATCAAACACATGATCATCAATGTCTCACAAGCATATCAAAGTATCTCAACCAAAAGCAAACAACATTTGAAAAACCACCAAATAAAGCAAGAGAGAATAAAAGCAACTCTCTCTCTCTCTCTCTCTCTCTCAGCCTATGATCTATACATTTTTCTCCCCCTTTGGCAACAAGTTATCAAGAAGTTCCTAGAAAATGCATAGTGCTAGATCGACTCTCAGGCTTGATCTTCTGGTGGTGGAGTCTGGATCACTCCAAGGATGAAGCCTTCTGTAGACGTGGTTGGAGTTGGAGCTGAAGTAGATGCTGGAGCTGGTTGGGCTGGTGCTGTGGCTGGAGCTGAGGTGGTGGCTCTGGTGTCAGGAACTGGCACTGCAACCGACCTCTGAGCTCGTGGCACTCTGGCAAATGCATCGGTTGTAGTCTTCCCTCTCCTCTCCTGCATGTCATCTTGAAGTTGCTCCACTGCAGACTGAATCTCTGTTACTTTGATATCCATGTCATAGAACTTTTGTTCTATGATCCTCTCTAAGCTCTTCTGATTCTGAGTGAGGGTGGCCAATCCTTTCTCAATCCTCAGGGTTGATGCTATTAGGTAACCGAGCTGCTCCTGCTTGTTCTTCAAGAAGTACTCAGATGCCTCCTCTTGAGTTGGCATCTTGGCAGCTTTCTCCATCCTTGCCTTCTCCTTCTTTGCTTGTGCTTGTGCTGATGATGGTTCATTTTCATTCATCACAACTTCATTGTCCTCAAAATCTGGATGGATGGGCAGGTGTTCCTTGTCCAGCAGGTATGTGCCTGTGCCCATCTTTGAGTTAATTAACTCCTGGATCTGAGGGGCATAACCACAGCTCCTCTTCTGATCAGCTGATGTCCTCTTAATGGTCTCTACCATGAGGATCATCACCTTGAACTTCTGTGGCACATCAAATATGCGAAGCAAATTTATTGCAGGGCCTCTGATCATCTTGTGATCACCTGACTTGGGCAACAGAGTGTGCCTCAAAATCCAATTAATAGTTGGCAACCCTGACAGAAGATAATGCACTGAGCCAAACTTGAAAGTTTCAAGAGCTTCATTTGGGATCTCCTTGTACATGTTTGACATGGAATTGTGAACCATCTTCTTCTTGGCATAGATATCCAAGTCATCTTCCCGCTCTTCTGGGGCATTGATTAGCTGAGCCCACTCAGCAACTGTTGATTGGTACCTCGTACCTTCAGACATCCACACAATCCTTCCATCTGGATAGAAGTGTGCTGTGGAGTAGAATTGCATAATCAGCTCTTCATTCCACTTTGTGAGCTTCTGCCCAACAAAGTCTGCTACTCCACAAGCTTCGAAGCTGTCTTGCACTCCAGGAAAGTGCTCTTCATTTTCCCTTGATATATTTCCAATCAACCCATCTCATGTCACAAACAATGGGCTTCTTATCTAGCAGCACTGTCTCATAAAAATCTTGTTGTTCCTTGGTTTGAAACCTGTAGTCGACAGCAGTTCTTCTCCTTGAAGCATATGGATCTGCTTCTCTGTAGGATCGAAAGTATGTCTAGAGGGGGGTGATTAGACTACTTGACCAAATAAAAACTTAACCTTTTCCCAATTTTAGTTCTTGGCAGATTTTAGCTATCTTAGGACAAGTCAAGCAATCATCACACAATTCAAGCAAGCATGCAAAGAGTATATTGGCAGCGGAAAGTAAAGCATGCAACTTGCAAGAATATAAAGGGAAGGGTTTGGAGAACTCAAACGCTATTGGAGACACGGATGTTTTTCACGTGGTTCGGATAGGTGGTGCTATCCTACATCCACGTTGATGGAGACTTCAACCCACGAAGGGTAACGGTCGCGCGAGTCCACGGAGGGCTCAACCCACGAAGGGTCCACGAAGAAGCAACCTTGTCTATCCCACCATGGCCATCGCCCACGAAGGACTTGCCTCACTAGCGGTAGATCTTCACGAAGTAGGCGATCTCCTTGCCCTTACAAACTCCTTGGTTCAACTCCACAATCTTGTCGGAGGCTCCCAAGTGACACCTAGCCAATCTAGGAGACACCACTCTCCAAGAAGTAACAAATGGTGTGTTGATGATGAACTCCTTGCTCTTGTGCTTCAAATGATAGTCTCCCCAACACTCAACTCTCTCTCATAGGATTTGGATCTAGTGGAAAGAAGATTTGAGTGGAAAGCAACTTGGAGAAGGCTAGAGATCAAGATTCATATGGTAGGAATGGAATATCTTGGTCTCAACACATGAGTAGGTGGTTCTCTCTCAGAACATATGAGTAGGAATTGTGTGTGTGTTCTGATTGCTCTCTCCACGAGTGAAGAGGAGGTGGAGGGGTATATATAGCCTCCACACAAAATCCAACCGTTACACATAATTTACCAATCTCGGTGGGACCGAATCAGAAAATTCGGTCGGACCAAAATAGTAAACCTAGTGACCGTTAGGAATTTTGGTGGGACTGACATGCAACTTGGTAGGACCGATTCGGTTAGGGTTTGGGCATAACGTAATCTCGGTGAGACCGATTACACAAACTCGGTGAGACCGAGTTTGGTAGTAAGCTAACCAGAGAGTTGGTCAGGTAAACTCGGTGGGACCGATTTGCTCTTTCGGTGAGACCGAAATGTTACAAAAAGGAAACAGAGAGTTTACATTGCAATCTCGGTGGGACCGATTCGCTCTTTCGGTGAGACCGAAAAGTTACGAAAGGGAAACAGAGAGTTTGCAATCCCATCTCGGTGAGACCGAGATCCTTATTGGTAGGACCGAATTGCTAGGGTTTGGCAGTGGCAAATGACAAGTGAAACTCGGTGGCGCCGGATTGAAAGAATCGGTATGACCGAGTTTGGCTTAGGGTTTAGGTCATTTGTGGCTATGGAAAAGTGGTTGAGGATTTTGGAGCATATCACCAAGCACATAAAGCAAGAGGCTCATTAAGCAACACCTCATCCCTCCTTGATAGTATTGGCTTTTCCTAAAGACTCAATGTGATCTTGGATCACTAAAATATAAAATGAAGAGTCTTGAACTTTTGGACTTGAGCCAATTCTTTGTCCTTAGCATTTTGAGGGTTCCACTTTCACATCCATGCCATGCCAATCATTGAGCTTTCCTGAAATAATCATCTTGGAATAGCATTAGCTCAATGAGCTATATGTTGTTATGAATTACCAAAACCACCTAGGGATAGTTGCACTTTTAATCTCCCCCTTTTTGGTAATTGATGACAACATATAGATCAAAGCTTCGACAAATTATAATAATCATGAAATATATTGTCGCTTTGAGAAGTATGTGACAAGTAAGAGCTCCCCCTAAATTTGTGCATATTTAGAATTTGCTTTGGACTGCAAATGCACAGGGAATGAGAGTCATGGGTTACTCTTCCATGTCACATACATCTTGGTGGAGCGCTAAAAAATGATAAGAATGAAATACATGCACTCATCACCAAGAATAGTGAGTGATCACATAAGATGGATAGGATAATGATAAGATTAAGCAAACATTAAGTGTAGCTTATGATCAAACACATGATCATCGATGTCTCACAGGCATAAGGACGTAGTATCTCACACAAAAGCAAACAAAGTTCAAAAAACCACCAAATAAAACAAGAGAGAATAAAAGCAACACTCTCTCTCGAAGCCTATGATCTATACATTTTCTCCCCCTTTGGCAACAAGTTACCAAAAAGTTCCTAGAAAATGCATAGTGCTTAGTCGACACTCAGGCTTGATCTTCAGGTGGTGGTGGAGTCCGGAGCACTCCAAGGACGAAGCCTTCAGTAGACGTGGTCGGAGTCGAGGCTAAAGTGGACGCTAGAGCTGGTGGAACTGAGGTTGTAGCTGGCGCAGACGTGGTGGCTCTGGTGTCAGCAACTGGCACTGCAGACGACCTCGGACCTCGTGGCATCCTGGCAAAGGCATCAGTCATAGTCCTGCCTCTCCTCTCATTCATGTCATCCTGGAGATGCTCCACGGCAGTCTGTATCTCTGTCACCTTGATGTCCAAGTCATAGAACCTCTATTCCATGATCCTCTCTAAGCTTGCCTGGTTCTGAGTCAGGGTGGCTAGTCCTTGCTCAATCCGCAGGGTGGACGCAATCAGGTAACCAAGCTTCTCTTGTTTGGTCTTCAGGAAGTATTCAGAAGCCTCCTCTTGAGTGGGCATCCTGGCAGCTTTCTCCTTCTTCGCCTTCTCCTTCTTGGCTTGTGCTTGGGCAGATGATGGCTCATTCTCAGTCATGATCACTTGATTATCTTCGAAGTCTGGACGGATGGGCAGGTGTTCCTTATCCAATAAATACACGCCCATGCCCATCTTGGAGTTGATGAGCTCCTGAATCTGAGGGGCATATCCACAGCTCCTCTTCTGATCTGCTGCAGTCCTTTTGATTGTTTCCACTATGAGGCTCATGACTTTGAATTTTTGAGGAACGTCAAAAACATGAATCAAATTGATCGCGTGACCTCTGATCATCTTGTGATCTCCAGACTTAGGCAATAGGGTGTGCCTCAGAATCCAATTGATCATAGGCAGCCCTGACAGAAGATAGTGCATAGACCCAAACTTGAAAGTATCAAGAGCTTCATTGGGAATCTCCTTGTACATGTTGGACATTGAGTTGTGATCCATTTTCTTCTTGGCATAAATGTCCAAGTCATCTGCTTGCTCCTCTGGGGCATTGATCAACTTTGCCCATCCCTCAACAGTTGATTGGTACCTTGTACCTTTAGACATCCATGTGATCCTCCCATCTGGATAGAAGTGTGCTTTGGAGTAGAATTGCATGATTAGCTCCTCGTTCCACTTTGTGAGCTTCTGCCCAACAAAGTCTGCAACTCCACACGCACTAAAGCTGTCATACACTCCAGGATAGTGTTCCTCATTTTCCTTCATGTAGGTCCAGTCGACCCATCTCATGTCACAAACTATTGGCTTCTTGTCAAGCAAAACTGTCTCATAGAAGTCCTGCTGTTCCTTGGTGTGAAATCTGTAATCCACAGCAGTCCTTCTCCTTGAAGCATACGGATCTGCTTCTCTCCATTTCCTCAGCCCTGAGTCTCTCCTGAGCTTCATGTCCTCAGCCACAGGACGAGCATCGTTGTGGTCTGGGATCTTGGGCTTGAGTTTTCTGAGAACTTGCTCTTCATCCTCTTCTTCAGCAGCTTCAGGCACTGGGGCCTTGTTCTTTTCAGCAGCAGGTATACTCCTTGTATTTCTCTTTGGTGCTGTCTTGACCTTTGATGCACCCTTGGGCTTGGATGCAGTAGCCCCTGATTTGATAGCATCACCCATTAGCTTGGGTGCCTTGGGTGCTGGTGCAGCAACCTCTTCTTCTTCCTCCTCATCTTCCATGATGGAGGCCTTGCCAAGCACTCTAGCCACAGTCTTCTTCACCCTCTCTTTCCTCTTCTTGCCTTCAGCAACAACTAGCTCTGTGGGTGCAGGCTTCTCAGTTGAAGCTCTAGCCTTAGACATTGGCTGCCTGCCTGCTGGCCTTTTGATCTTCAGCCCTGGCTTTGTGCCTTGAGCTGGCTCAACTCTCTTTGATGTGGCCTCTTCCTCTGCCACATAATCTTCATCTTCAGAATCAAAAGTTCTCTTCTTCCTTTGTCTAGTGGCAGCTTTAGGCAGATTGCTGGGGGTGCTCCTGCTGCCATCCTCTGAGGAACTTGAGGGGCTAGTGCCCTCACTCAACTGTACTTGCTGCTCTGACAAGTTCTGGCTGTCACTTTGGTCTGACATGATGCAAACTCTGACTGTTGACCCTATGAATAGATTATAGATGATATAGAGTGGATGAGCATCACAAAATGCAGAGATTTTTGCAAAAGAATAATTCAAAAACTTAGTTTTAGTTTCCCATTGAAATCATCTCGGATCTACCGATTTTCAAACTCGGTGACACCGAAGCAGTTTTGGAACCTAAACTAGTGAACTCGGTCAGACCGAGTCACAGTTCGGTGCCACCGAGACTGCTGGGGTTTCACTGAGTTCCAAAATCGGTCACATCGATAAGTAATTCTCGGTCAGACCGAGTTTTACTTGTGCAATGGCATAAGCCAAATCGGTGGGACCGAGTTTTTCAACTCAGTGGGTCCGAGATAGTTTCGGCGGAAACCTAACCCTAAAATTTTCGAATTAAAACTAATCTACGAGTTCATTGACTGGATAGGAGTTTATCAAACGTGGCAAGAATCATGATGATCACAATGTGCTAGGAATCGAATTGGAGAATAGCACAAAGATCGAGTCCATACCCTAGTTTGGCGGAGACTCGCTACGGCGGCAACGGCGGGGCAAAATTACCGTTAACGGTGACGGAGACCAGCGACTGGAGGCGGCTGGCGGCGAGGAGATGATCCGGAGACCACGAAGGCAGAGCAGGCTATCGCGCGGGCGAAAGGGTTCGGAGGAATTTCCAAAATTTTGCCCGTCACTATATATAGCCCGACCCTCTCGGTGTGACCGAGTGGAACAACTCGGTGGCACCGAGATGCAAAACTGTATATAGTTATTGCAACTTGGTGTGACCGAAAGGTTCAAATCGGTTGCACCGAGATCGAAAACCTAGATCAACTTAATGAACTCGGTAGGACCAAAAGTGGAGTATCGGTCAGACCGAGATTCATAAAGAGGTTTTGGAAGTTTAAGTGTATGATGAATCGGGGACTCCGAGCGCTCCTCACACAGAGTGGTTCGAATCTGACTTGATCAAATTTTGTGATGCGGCATGAATAGAGTTTGAGACGAGAAAAGCATAGATAGCTAGAGGAGGTTCTTAGGCATTCTTGTCCATCCACTTGGCAAAAGGAAATAAACCAAACAATCAAAACAACAAGTGGATGTCCTCGAATGAGTAAAATATGCAACCAACATGATCACACAATAAGATAGCAAATGAAATATGTGGCAAAGCATGCACAACCAATTCTAGCATCTACCAAGCAATTTGCGATGACTAGGTCATCTATATATGAGTATATTGACTTAGGAGTCAAGTGAGAACACTTGATCGTAGGTCATACTCATCGTTTAAGCTCAAGTGGGGTTACCACTTTTACATAAAGCATTGTTGTGTTCACATCTTTAGAGTTGCTCTAGCTCAAGTTTTAGAGTAAAGCTCCCCCTAGATGTGATATCCCCCCTAAGAGGGATGAACTAACCTTGGGTTTTGTCGATGATGACTTCATGTAGATGTTGAAGATGTGGATGCTCAATGTTGATGTAGATCACTTGGAGCTATCCATTTGAGTGAATTGCACTTTCAATACCTACATGGGTTAGTCCCACAAGGAACAAACAAGGATATCCATAGACATAGAGTGATGCACACACAAGATGATGTCCATGAAAACTTTAGGTTACCTTGTCCCTTGTCTTACCAACAAGAGGGTTTGTGACTCCTTGAACTAGTGCAAGATGTGGAAGTTGATTGCACTTGTTCTTGCCAAAATGATAAGAGTGAGTATGTTGGCGGAGTCACCCTCGAGAACTCTCTAGTTCTTCTTCTTTTGGATCCACACCATCTTGATGGGAATCCTTGGAGTTGTAGTCGTACTTGATGAAGTGGAACTTGAAGTGGTCTTGGGAATCCACTTGACTAAGGTCTTAGGAGCTTCTTCAAATGCATCAATCTCCTCTTGAAGCTTGTCCTTGCCTTTTTGCTTGTAGTCTTGTGGTGGAAGATCATCTTGAGCTTGTGTTCCCTTGAAGGAAGTATCATACTTCTCTTGTTGAGGAACAAACTTTTTCTTGGGGTATTGATCTTCTTCCCACTCAACTCCATTGGCATTGAACTTTCGTTCAAAACCAACACCTTGATTCTTCCTGTGCATTCCTCGCTTGCGCACAATTTCCTCGAATTGCTTACTCCCGGCAAGGCTTTTGTACACTCCTTTCTCTATAATTCCCTTCAACAAGCTATTTTCTTGCTCAAGTGTAACTTGGCTAAGAGAATCATTATTGGAATCAAGAGAACTACTAGAAGCAACAATATTGGATTTAGCATGATCATTGTTACTACTAGAGGAAGAATCCTTCTTGTTCTTGTCACTAGACTTGACTTGAGGCATGTAGGTGGATAAAAGTAAACGCTTGGCAATGTGAGAAGAACTTTTCTTGCAGAGATCATCATTGATTGCTTTTAAGAACTCATGCTCTTGCTCAAGATTGAGCTTTTCAAAGCGTAATTTCTCATGAGCTCTTAAAAGTTCTCGATGATCTTCGAAGATAGTTTCATGAGCTAACTTAAGAGTGTTTAGTTCTTTAGTTAGAGCCTCAATCTTCTCCTTATCATTATCATTCATTTTAGAATGATTAATTGATGTTTCACCATAGTACTCATCACTAGAGTTGTCAACAAGCAAATCATCATCACCTAACAAGTCATCTTCATCACTATTAAAATCAACATACTCGGGGTGTGTTACCTTAGGACCTTTGGCCATGAAGCATCTTCAATTCCTTCATTTGGTGAGTCAAATATGTCGTAGGAGTTGGTTGACACAAGTGCTAGACCGGCAACACCTTCATCTTGAGTATCTTCGGAGTCGGAGTGATAACTTCTCTCGGAGTGGCTGTCGGAGTCAGAGTCAGATACCCACTCACCAACATGAGCTTGATGTCTTCGTTTTGTGTAGCTCCTTGATGATTTTTCCTTCCTTTCTGAATCCTTGCTTCTCCGTGAGTATCTTCGTTCATAACGATCATCTCTACTCCTTCTCTCTCTTGGTGGTGATTCTTTGCTTCTTCTTTTTGGAGAATCTTCTCTTCTCTTGTAGGGATCCGTACACTCATTGGAATAGTGTCCGGGTCTTCCACAATTGTAGCAGTTTCGCTCTCGACTAGAAGATCTTTTGTCATTATAGGACCTTGGCTTGAAACTTCTATCTTTGCTTCTACTCTTGTAGAATTTGTTGAAGTTCTTCACCATTAAGCTCAATTCTTCATTGAAGTTTTGTTTCTCACTTGATGATGTAGTAGCTTCACATGAGGCTTTGTAAGCACCAATTGATTTGTTGTGAAGTTCCTCTTTATCCTTAAGTGACATCTCATGAGCAACAATTCTTCCAATCACCTCTGTTGGCTTGAGATCTTTGTAATTGGGCATCATTTGGATCAATGTGCACACGGTATCATATTTCCCATCCAAGGCTCTTAGGATCTTCTTGATGATGAATCTATCGGTCATCTCTTCACTTCCTAAGCCGGCAATCTCATTTGTGATGAGAGCAAGCCTAGAGTACATTTCAGCGACACCTTCACCATCCTTCATTTTGAACTTGTCAAGTTGACTTTGAAGCACATCCAACTTGAATTCCTTGACGGAGTCGGTACCTTCGTGCATATCAATCAAAGTGTCCCAAATTTCCTTTGCATTCTCAAGACGGCTGATTTTGTTGAATTCTTCGGGGCACAATCCGTTGAAGAGAATATCACAAGCTTGAGCATTGTATTGCAGCATCTTCAACTCATCCGCAGTAGCTTCAAGGTTTGGTTCTCTCCCATCAAAGAGGTCACCTTGCAAACCAACACAAACAATAGCCCATACGGCGGGGTTATGTCCAAGAATATGCATTTTCATTTTATGCTTCCAACTAGCAAAATTAGTACCATCAAAGTAAGGACCTCTATGGTGATAATTTCCCTCGCTAGACGCCATACTCTCCTAGGTTGTGAAACCAAGCCTATGACCACCAAAAGCTATGGAGATCAAGGCAAATGGAGACCAAAGCTCAAATACCACTTGTAGGATCGAAAGTATGTCTAGAGGGGGGGGGGGTGATTAGACTACTTGACCAAATAAAAACTTAACCTTTTCCCAATTTTAGTTCTTGGCAAATTTTAGCTATCTTAGGACAAGTCAAGCAATCATCACAAAATTCAAGCAAGCATGCAAAGAGTATATTGGCAGCGGAAAGTAAAGCATGCAACTTGCAAGAATATAAAGGGAAGGGTTTGGAGAATTCAAACGCAATTGGAGACACGGATGTTTTTCCCGTGGTTCGGATAGGTGGTGCTATCCTACATCCACGTTGATGGAGACTTCAACCCACGAAGGGTAACGGTTGCGCGAGTCCACGGAGGGCTCCACCCACGAAGGGTCCATGAAGTAGCAACCTTGTCTATCCCACCATGGCCATCGCCCACGAAGGACTTGCCTCACTAGCGGTAGATCTTCACGAAGTAGGCGATCTCCTTGCCCTTACAAACTCCTTGGTTCAACTCCACAATCTTGTCGGAGGCTCCCAAGTGACACCTAGCCAATCTAGGAGACACCACTCTCCAAGAAGTAACAAATGGTGTGTTGATGATGAACTCCTTGCTCTTGTGCTTCAAATGATAGTCTCCCCAACACTCAACTCTCTCTCATAGGATTTGGATCTGGTGGAAAGAAGATTTGAGTGGAAAGCAACTTGGGAAGGCTAGAGATCAAGATTCATATGGTAGGAATGGAATATCTTGGTCTCAACACATGAGTAGGTGGTTCTCTCTCAGAACATATGAGTAGGAATTGTGTGTGTGTTCTGATTGCTCTCTCCACGAGTGAAGAGGAGGTGGAGGGGTATATATAGCCTCCACACAAAATCCAACCGTTACACATAATTTACCAATCTCGGTGGGACCGAATCAGAAAACTCGGTCGGACCGAAATAGTAAACCTAGTGATCGTTAGGAATTTCGGTGGGACTGACATGCCACTCGGTTGAACCGATTCGGTTAGGGTTTGGGCATAACGTAATCTCGGTGAGACCGATTACACAAACTCGGTGAGACCGAGTTTGGTAATAAGCTAACCAGAGAGTTGGTCAGGTAAACTCGGTGGGACCGATTTGCTCTTTCGGTGAGACCGAAATGTTACAAAAAGGAAACAGAGAGTTTACATTGCAATCTCGGTGGGACCGATTCGCTCTTTCGGTGAGACCGAAAAGTTACGAAAGGGAAACAGAGAGTTTGCAATCCCATCTCGGTGAGACCGAGATCCTTATCGGTAGGACCGAATTGCTAGGGTTTGGCAGTGGCAAATGACAAGTGAAACTCGGTGGCGCCGGATTGAAAGAATCGGTATGACCAAGTTTGGCTTAGGGTTTAGGTCATTTGTGGCTATGGAAAAGTGGTTGAGGATTTTGGAGCATAGCACCAAGCACATAAAGCAAGAGGCTCATTAAGCAACACCTCATCCCTCCTTGATAGTATTGGCTTTTTCTAAAGACTCAATGTGATCTTGGATCACTAAAATATAAAATGAAGAGTCTTGAACTTTTGGGCTTGAGCCAATTCTTTGTCCTTAGCATTTTGAGGGTTCCACTTTCACATCCATGCCATGCCAATCATTGAGCTTTCCTGAAATAATCATCTTGGAATAGCATTAGCTCAATGAGCTATATGTTGTTATGAATTACCAAAACCACCTAGGGATAGTTGCACTTTCATTCTCTCCACTTCCTGAGCCCTGAATCTCTCCTGATTTTCATGTTCTCAGCCACAAGATGAGCATCATTGTGGTCTGGAATCTTGGGCTTGAGTTTTCTCAGAACTTGTCCTTCATCATCATCTTCAGCAGCTTCAGGCACTGGGGCCTTGTTCTTCTCAGTTGCAGGTATGCTCCTTGTATTCCTCTTTGGTGCTGACTTGGGCTTGGAGGCAGCTTTGGGTGCTTCCTTGGGCTTGGATGCAGTAGCCCCTGATCTTATAGCATCACCCATCAGCTTTGGTATCTTAGGTGCTGGAGCAGCAACCTCTTCTTCCTCTTCCTCTTCAGAATCTCTCATGATTGAGGATCTCCCAAGCACTCTAGCAGTGGTCTTTTTGATCCTCTCCTTCCTCTTCTTCCCTTCAGCAACAACTGGCTCTATGGGTGCAAGCTCTTCAGGAATCTGAGTTGAAGCTCTGGCCTTTGGCATAGGCTGCCTACCTGCTGGCCTTTTGATTTTCATCCCTGGCTTTGTGCTCTGTGCTGGGCCATATTCCTTCTTGAGCACAACTCTCTTGGAAGTTGCTTCCTCTTCTGCCACATAGTCCTCATCCTCTGAGTCTGAGGTTCTCTTATTCCTTTGTCTGGTGGCAGCTTTTGGCAGGTTGCTAGGGGTGCTCCTGCTGCCTTCATCTGAAGAGCTAGAGGGACTAGTGCCCTCACTCATGTGCACCTGCTCTTCTGACATGTTCTGGCTGTCACTCTGATCTGACATGATGAACAAGCTGACTGCTGACCCTGTGAACATTTTATAGATGAGGTAGAGTAGATGAGCATCACAAAATGCAAAGATTTTTGCAAAAGAATGATTCAAAATCTTAGTTTTAGTTTCCCACAGAAATCATTTCGGATCTACCAATTTTTAAACTCGGTGATACCGAAGCAGTTTTGGAACCTAAACTAGTGAACTCGGTCAGACCGAGTCACAGTTTGGTGGCACCGAGACTGCTAGGGTTTCACAAAGTTCCAAAATCGGTCACACCGATTAGTAATTCTCGGTCAGACCGAGTCTCACTTGTGCAATGGCACGAGCCAAATCGGTGGGACCGAGTTTTTCAACTCGGTGGGTCCGAGATGGTTTCGGCGGAAACCTAACCCTAAAATTTTCGAATCAATCCTATTCTACGAACGTATTGACTGGATAGGAGTGTTTCAATCGTGGCTAGAAACAATAAGATCACAATGTGCTAGGAATCAGATTGGGGATAGCACAAAGATCGAGTCCATACCCTAGTTCGGCGGAGACTCACTACGGCGGCAACGGCGGGGTTGAATTCCGTTGACGGCGATGGAGACCAGCGACTGGAGCCGGCTGGCGGCGAGGAGACGATCCGGAGACCACGTTGGCAGAGCGAGCTATCGCGCGGGCGAAGGGGTTCGGAGAAATTTCCAAATTTTTGCCCGTGACTATATATAGCCCGACCCTGTCGGTGTGACCGAGTGGAACAACTCGGTGGCACCGACATGCAAAACTGTATACAGTTATTGCAACTCGGTGTGACCGAATGGTTCAAATTAGTTGCACCGAGATCGAAAATTCAGATCAACTTAATGATCTCGGTAGGACCGAAAGTAGGATATCGGTCAGACCGAGAATCACAAAGAGGTTTTGGAAGTTTAAGTCTATGACGAATCGGGAACTCCGAGTGCTCCTCACACAGAGTGGTTCGAATCTGACTTGATCAAATTTTGTGATGTAGCATGAATAGAGTTTGAGACGAGAAAAGCATAGATAGCTAGAGGAGGTTCTTAGGCATTCTTGTTCATCCACTTGGCAAAAGGAAATAAAACCAAACAATCAAAACAACAAGTGGATGTCCTCGAATGAGTAAAATATGCAACCAACATGCTCACACAATAAAATGGCAATTGAAATATGTGACAAAGCATGCACAACCAATTCTAGCATCTATCAAGCAATAGGCGATGACTAGGTCATCTATATATGAGTATATTGACTTAGGAGTCAAGTGAGAACACTTGATCATAGGTCATACTCATCGTTTAAGCTCAAGTGGGGTTAACACTTTTACATAAAGCATTGTTGTGTTCACATCTTTAGAGTTTCTTTAGCTCAAGTCTTAGAGTAAAGCTCCCCCTAGATGTGATATCCCCCTAAGAGGGATGAACTAACCTTGGGTTTTGTTGATGATGACTTCATGTAGATGTTGAAGATGTGGATGCTCAATGTTGATGTAGATCACTTGGAGCTATCCATTTGAGTGAATTGCACTTTCAATACCTTGTCCCTTGTCTTACCAACAAGAGGGTTTGTGACTCCTTGAACTAGTGCAAGATGTGGAAGTTGATTGCACTTGTTCTTGCCAAAATGATAAGAGTGAAGTATGTTGGCGGAGTCACCCTCAAGAACTCTCTAGTTCTTCTTCTTTTGGATCCACACCATCTTGATGGGAATCCTTGGAGTTGTAGTCGTACTTGATGAAGTGGAACTTGAAGTGGTCTTGGGAATCCACTTGGCTAAGGTCTTAGGAGCTTCTTCAAATGCATCAATTTCCTCTTGAAGCTTGTCCTTGCCTTTTTGCTTGTAGTCTTGTGGTGGAAGATCATCTTGAGCTTGTGTCCCCTTGAAGGAAGTATCATACTTCTCTTGTTGAGGAACAAACTTTGTCTTGGGGTATTGATCTTCTTCCTACTCAACTCCATTGGCATTGAACTTTCGTTCAAAACCAACAGCTTGATTCTTCCAGTGCCTTCCTTGCTTGCGCACAATTTCCTCGAATTGCTTACTCCCGGCAAGGCTTTTGTACACTCCTTTCTCTATAATTCCCTTCAATAAGCTATTTTCTTGCTCAAGTGTAACTTGGCTAAGAGAATCATTAGTGGAATCAAGAGAACTACTAGAAGCAACAATATTGGATTTAGCATGATCATTGTTACTACTAGAGGAAGAATCTTTCTTGTTCTTGTTACTAGACTTGACTTGAGGCATGTAAGTGGATAAGAGTAAACGCTTGGCAATGTAAGAAGAACTTTTCTTGCGGAGATCATCATTGATTGCCTTTAAAAACTCATGCTCTTGCTCAAGATTGAGCTTTTCAAAGCGTAACTTCTCATGAGCTCTTGAAAGTTCTCGATGATCTTCGAAGATAGTTTCATGAGCTAACTTAAGAGTGTTTAGTTCTTTAGTTAGAGCCTCAATCTTCTCCTTATCATTGTCATTCGTTTTATCTTGATTAGCATGATTAATTGATGTTTCATCATAGTATTCATCACTAGAGTTGTCAACAAGTAAATCATCATCACCTAACAAGTCATCTTCATCACTATTAAAATCAACATACTCGGGGTGTGTTACCTTAGGACCTTTGGCCATGAAGCATCTTCCAATTCCTTCATTTGGTGAGTCAAATATGTCGTAGGAGTTGGTTGACACAAGTGCTAGACCGGCAACACCTTCATCTTGAGTATATTCGGAATCAGAATGATAACTTCTCTCGGAGTGGTTGTCGGAGTCGGAGCCGGATACCCATTCACCAACATGAGATTGATGTCTTCGTTTTGTGTAGCTCCTTGGTGATTTTTCCTTCCTTTCCGAGTCCTTGATTCTCCGTGAGTATCTTCGTTCATAACGATCATCTGTACTCCTTCTCTCTCTTGGTGGTGATTCTTCTCTTTTGCTTCTTCTTTTTAGAGAGTCTTCTCTTCTCACGTAGGGAGCTGTACACTCATTGGAATAGTGTCCGGGTCTTCCACAATTGTAGCAGTTTCGCTCTCGACTAGAAGATTTTTTGTCATTGTAGGACCTTGGCTTGGAGCTTCTATCTTTGCTTCTACTCTTGTAGAACTTGTTGAAGTTTTTCACCATTAAGCTCAATTCTTCATTGAAGTTTTGTTTCTCACTTGATGATGTAGGGGCTTCACATGAGGCTTTGTAGGCACCACTTGATTTGTTGTGAAGTTCCTCTTTATCCTTAAGTGACATCTCATGAGCAACAATTCTTCCAATTACCTCCATTGGCTTGAGATCTTTGTAATTGGGCATCATTTGGATCAATGTGCACATGGTATCATATTTTCCATCCAAGGCTCTTAGAATCTTCTTGATGATGAATCTATCGGTCATCTCTTCACTCCCTAAGCCGGCAATCTCATTTGTGATGAGAGCAAGCCTAGAGTACATTTCAGCGACACCTCACCATCCTTCATTTTGAACTTGTCAAGTTGACTTTGAAGCACATCCAATTTGGATTCCTTGACGGAGTCGGTACCTTCGTGCATATCAATCAAAGTGTCCCAAATTTCCTTTGCATTCTCAAGACGGCTGATTTTGTTGAATTCTTCGGGGCACAATCCGTTGAAGAGAATATCACAAGCTTGAGCATTGTATTGCAACATATTCAACTCATCCGTGGTAGCTTCACAGTTTGGTTCTCTCCCATCAAAGAAGTCACCTTGCAAACCAACACACACAATAGCCCAAACGGCGGGGTTATGTCCAAGAATATGCATTTTCATTTTATGCTTCCAAATAGCAAAATTAGTACCATCAAAGTAAGGAACTCTATGGTGATAATTTCCCTCACTAGACGCCATACTCTCCTAGGTTGTGAAACCAAGGCTATGACCACCAAAATCTATGGAAATCAAAGCAAATGGAGACCAAAGCTCTGATACCACTTGTAGGATCGAAAGTATGTCTAGAGGGGGGGTGATTAGACTACTTGACCAAATAAAAACTTTACCTTTTCCCAATTTTAGTTCTTGGTAGATTTTAGCTATTTTAGGACAAGTCAAGAAATCATCACACAATTCAAGCAAGCATGCAAAGAGTATATTGGCAGTAGAAAGTAAAGCATGCAACTTGCAAGAATGTAAAGGGAAGGGTTTGGAGAATTCAAACGCAATTGGAGACACGGGTGTTTTTCCCGTGGTTCGGATAGGTGGTGCTATCCTACATCCACGTTGATGGAGACTTCAACCCACGAAGGGTAACGGTTGCGCGAATCCACGGAGGGCTCCACCCACGAAGGGTCCACGAAGAAGCAACCTTGTCTATCCCACCATGGCCATCGCCCACGAAGGACTTGCCTCACTAGCGGTAGATCTTCACGAAGTAGGCGATCTCCTTGCCCTTACAAACTCCTTGGTTCAACTCCACAATCTTGTCGGAGGCTCCCAAGTGACACCTAGCCAATCTAGGAGACACCACTCTCCAAGAAGTAACAAATGGTGTGTTGATGATGAACTCCTTGCTCTTGTGCTTCAAATGATAGTCTCCCCAACACTCAACTCTCTCTCACAGGATTTGGATTTGGTGGAAAGAAGATTTGAGTGGAAAGCAACTTGGGGAAGGCTAGAGATCAAGATTCATATGGTAGGAATGGAATATCTTGGCCTCAACACATGAGTAGGTGGTTCTCTCTCAGAACATATGAGTTGGAAGTGTAGATGTGTTCTGATGGCTCTCTCCACGAGAGAAGAGGAGGTGGAGGGGTATATATAGCCTCCACACAAAATCCAACCGTTACACACAATTTACCAATCTCGGTGGGACCGAATCAACAAACTCGGTCGGACCGAAATAGTAAACCTAGTGACCGTTAGAGATTTTCGGTGGGACTGACATGCAACTCGGTAGGACCGATATGGTTAGGGTTATGGCATAACGTAATCTCGGTGAGACTGATTACACAAACTCGGTGAGACCGATTTGGTAATAAGCTAACCAGAGGGTTGGTCAGGCAAACTCGGTGGGACCGATTCGCTCTTCTCAGTGAGACCAAAAAGTTACAAAAAGGAAACAGAGAGTTTACATTGCAATCTCGGTGGGACCGATCCGCTCTTTCGGTGAGACCGAAAAGTTACGGAAAGGAAACAGAGAAATTGCAATACCATCTCGGTGAGACCGAGATCCCTATCAGTAGAACCGATTTGCTAGGGTTTGGCAATGGCTATGACAAGTGAAACTCGGTGGCGCCGGGTTGAAAGAATCGGTAGGGCCGAGTTTGGCTTTGGGTTTAGGTCAAATGTGGATATGGGAAAGTAGCTGAGGATTTTGGAGCATATCATTAAGCACATGAAGCAAGAGGCTCATTAAGCAACACCTCATCCCTCCTTGATAGTATTGGCTTTTCCTATGGACTCAATGTGATCTTGGACCACTAAAATGTAAAATGAAGAGTCTTGAGCATATGAGCTAGAGCCAATCCTTTGTCCTTAGCATTTTGAGGGTTCCACTTTCAACATACATGCCATGCCAATCATTGAGCTTTCCTGAAATTATCATCTTGGAATAGCATTAGCTCAATGAGCTATATGTTGTTACGAATTACCAAAACCACCTAGGGATAGTTGCACTTTCACCTTTGTTCTCCTCGAGCTGCCTCTTGGCAAGGCCGAGCTCTTTCTCGGACTGCTCGAGGTCCTGCTTCAGTGCGGTGACCTCCGCAGTCAGTGCGGCAGAGGTCAGCAGCGAAGCCTGCATACGCATACAAACATACTTATATTAGACTCCTGCAGATATTATTGATCCTCTATTCGGCTTTTCTTTGTGAACACCAAACAGAGCATCAGGGGCTACTGTCTATGCGGTAATATTTTTCCTATATTTTAAATACTTACCTCAAAGCTTGTTAGAAGGCTGGCACAGGCTTCAGTTAGTCCGCTCTTGGCGGACTGAACCTTCTTGATCACCGCACTCATAATAGTGCGGTGCTCTTCGTCGATGGAAGCGCCACGAAGCGCTCCCAGCAGGTCGTCTGGTGCCTCTGGTTGGACAGAGGTCATCGGTACGGATGGCGTGCCCCTCTTGGAATGGGGCCGCCTGCCCGAGTCCGGAACCACTGGGGGTTCCGGCACGGTGTTCGGCTGAGGGCCGAACTTGGAGCCCCTGGGAGACTTACTCCCTTTGCTCCTGGAGTCCGGAATGTCGCCTTGAGGCACCTCCGGGACTGTCTCACCCCGGCTCGGTGCCCCTTGAGACGATACCTCGGCATTGTCCGTAGGGCAAGGAGAGGAGGCGGATGGAAGCGGATCGCTATCCATATCCGACGAGTCCAAGGAACCGTCCGACGAAGATATGTCGATACGGGCTCGGGGCGGACCGCATGATCATATTCGACGTTAGGGGAAGCAGTGCAACAAAAGTATGCTATGAGTTACTCTGGTATCCGAATACTTACGACTTCGCCAGGGGCTTGGCCCTGAGTAACCACTCGTCTTCGTCATCGACGGCGGTGGTGGAACAGTCCGGAAGGAGAGTCCTTCCCTTCTTGGACCCTTCGGCCTCCCCGGTTGGGGCGGCCTTCCTTTTCTTGTCTCCCCCGGCTGGAGGGGGAGAGTCTCCATCTTCCTCCTCCTTGTTTTCACGGGAGGAGTGCGTGTCGGAGTTATCGTACGATGTGTCCGATACCACCTGGCGTCGGGAACTCTTTCGGGTTCCCTTGGCCTTCTTCTTGGTCTTCTCCGGCACCTCATAAGGAGCCGGAGTCCGCATCTTCGTCAGGAGAGCATCCGCAGGGTCTTCGGGCAGAGGGGCCGGACAGTTAATCTGCTCCGATGTCTCCACCCAGTCCTGTCAAAGGCATGGGAGCTCAGACCCCGCACATGGTTAAGCTATGGGAAATAAATACCCTACCAGATGTACAGAACTTACCGGATTCGCAGGGCGCTTCGCGCTTAGCCCGCGGTCCTCGGTAAGAGAGGGAGGGACCTCGGCGCCCTTGAACAACACCTTCCAGACGTCCTTATGCGTTGTGTCGTAGAGCTCGTGTAGAGTCTGGTGCTGGGCCGGGTCGAACTCCCATAAGTTGAAAGCCCGTTGTTGACACGGGAGGACCCAGCAGAAGAGCATGACCTGGACTATGTCGACAAGCTTAAGTTTCTTGCTTGTCATGTTCCGGATACACTTCTGGAGTCCGTCCAGCTCCACAGATGAACCCCAGGACAGGCCCTTCTCCTTCCAGGAAGTGAGCCGCTTGGGGATTCCAGATCGAAACTCGGGGGCCGCCACCCAGTTGGTGTCGTGCGGCTCGGTGATGTAGAACCACCCCGATTGCCACCCCTTTATGGTCTCCACGAAGGAGCCCTCGAGCCATGTAACGTTGGGCATTTTACCCACCATGGCTCTCCCGCATTCCGCTTGTTGGCTGCCTACTACCTTCGGCTTGATATTGAAGGTCTTCAGCCATAAGCCAAAGTGGGGCCGGATGCGGAGGAAAGCCTCGCACACGACGATGAACGCCGAGATGTTGAGGATGAAATTCGGGGCCAGATCATGAAAGTCCAGCCCGTAATAGAACATGAGGCCGCGGACGAATGGATGGAGGGGAAACCCCAGTCCGCGGATGAAGTGGGGGAGGAAAACCACCCTTTCGTGAGGTTCCGGGGTAGGGACGACCTGCCCCACGGCTGGCAGCCGGTGCGCGATATCCGCGGCTAAATATCCGGCTCCATGTAGCTTTTTGATGTGTCCCTCCATGACGGAGGAGGCCATCCACTTGCCTCCCGCTCCGGACATGTTTGGAGAGAGTTGAGGAGAAGGATGCGGACTTGGGCGCTGGAGCTCGAGTGCGCGAGAATGGATGAGCAAGGAGGAAGAAGGCGTGGGTAGAAAAAGGTGAGATCTTATCCCTTTATAAGGGTGGACTAAACTATGCGCCCCCACTAGCCTGGCAAAACTCGCTTATCCCCCAAGCGCCATAATTGATGGCGCGGTTGGGTTACCCACGTCCATATTGACGAGAATCCCGTAATAAGGGGAACATGATCTCTGCTTTGACAAGACGTGTCAAGAAACCACCTCGCGTTATGTGCAGGGCTGGTTAAAGAAAAACGGTTCAAATAATTACCGGGCTGTGGCGTGATGTCATGCTGCCGAAATGTGTCAGCAGATTAGATTTGTGGTAATATTATTCCCTCTATGGTGGTATGTGGAACTTATTTTGCAGGGTCGGACACTATCCTTGTATTCAAACTCTTCCGTGGTGTATTCGGAGGAGGAACCCGCCTTGCAATGCCGAAGACAACACTGCACGCCGGACTCATCGTCATTGAAGCCTGGTTCAGGGGCTACTGAGGGAGTCCTGGATTAGGGGGTATCCGGACAGCCAGATTATATCCTTTGGCCGGACTGTTGGACTCTACTTGGCGTGGAAGGCAAGCTAGGCAATACGAATATGCATATCTCCTCCTTTGTAACCGACCTTGTGTAACCCTAGCCTCCTCCGGTGTCTATATAAACCGGAGGGTTTTAGTTCGTAGGACAACAAACAATCATACCATAGGATAGCTTCTAGGGCTTAGCCTCTCCGATCTCGTGGTAGATCTACTATTGTACTACTCATATTATCAAGAATAAATCAAGTAGGACGTAGGGTTTTACCTCCATCAGGAGGGCCCGAACCTGGGTAAAACATCGTGTCCCCTGCCTCATGTTACCATCCGCCTTAGACGCACAGTTCGGGACCCCCTACCCGAGATCCGCCGGTTTTGACACCGACAACAAGCATTAAGCATAGCAAAGTCATAGCAACATCAATCTTAGAACATATAGTGGATACTAGGGATCAAACCCTAACAAAACTAACTCAATTACATGATAAATCTCATCTAACCCATCATCGTCCAGCAAGCCTACGATGGAATTACTCACACACGGCGGTGAGCATCATGAAATTGGTGATGAAGGTTGGTGATGATGATGGCGATGATTTCCCCTCTCTGGAGCCCCGAACGGACTCCATATCTGGCCTCCCGATGAAGAACAAGGGGTGACGGCGGCTCAGTATCGTAAAATGTGATGAATCCTTCTCTCTGATTTTTTTCTCCCCAAACGTGAATATATGGAGTTGGAGTTGAGGTCGGTGGAGCTTCGTGGGACCCACAAGCCAGGGGGCGCGCCCCCACCCTTGTGGACAGCTGGCGGGTCCCGTTCAGTTGATTCTTTCGCCAATATTTTTATTAATTCCAAAGATATTCTTCATAAAGTTTCAGGTCATTCCGTGAACTTTTTTTTCTGCACAAAAATAACACCATGGCAATTTTGCTAAAAACATCATCAGTCTGGGTTAGTTCCATTCAATCATGCAAATTAGAGTCCAAAACAAGAGCAAAAGAGTTTGGAAAAGTAGATATGATGGAGATGTATCAGGCACCTCTAAAAATCCCTACTTCCCTCTGCGATGGGCCTTTCTTTTTTTACTTTATGCAATTTTTATTTTTATTTGAGTCTCCACCTTCTCTCTTAAAGCACCAACTAAGGGGCACTATGATCATACTTGAGCATTGGGTGTAGCTAATATCCAAGCGTGTTTCATGAATGGATCAATGATTGAGCATAATGGGCTAGGGATAACTTGATTTACTATTGATATTTTGAAAGACATGGTTGCTTGTTGATATGCTTGAGTATTGAAATCTTCATGTCAAAACTAGACTATTGCTTTGAATCATATAAAAGTCCAAATGTCCATGCTGCAATACAAAAGAATAAGTGATGAACATGATAGGCAGCATCCCACATCAAAATTCTGTTTTTATCATTTACCTACTCGAGGACGAGCAGGAATTAAGCTTGGGGATGTTGATACATCTCCAACGTACCTACAATTTTTGATTGTTTCATGCTATTATATTATCATTTTGGATGTTTTACAATCATTTTATAGCAACTTTTATATCATTTTTTGGGACTAACCTATTGACATAGTGCCCAGTGCCAGTTGCTGTTTTTGCTTGTTTTTTACTTCGCAGAAAATCAATACCAAACGGAAACACAACAAAACTTTTTGGAGAATTTTTTTGCACCAGAAGACACAAGATGGGACGGAGAAGTACCAGAGGGGTGCCCCGAGGGGGGCACAACCCATGAGGGCGCGCCTAGGCCAGGCGTGCCCTAGTGGGTTGTGCCCACCTCAGTGGCCTCCCGCACCGCCTCTTTGCTCTATAAATACCTCTAAAATCCAAAAACCCTAGGGGAGTCGACGAAATACAATTCCAGCCACCGCAAGTTCTAGAAACCACAGATCCAATCTAGACACCATCACAGAGGGGTTCATCATCCTCATTGGTGCCTCTCCGATGATGCGTGAGTAGTTCATTATAGACCTGCGGGTTCATAGTTAGTAGCTAGATGGCTTCCTCTCTCTCTTTTGATTCTCAATACGATGGTCTCTTGGAGATATATGCGATGTAACTCTTTTTGTGGTGTGTTTGTTGGGATCCGATGAACTTTGAGTTTATGATCAGATCTATTTTATCCATGAAAGTTATTTGAGTTTTGATCTCTTATATGCATTATTGCTTATAGCCTCGTATTTCTTCTTCGAATCTTTGGTTTAGTTAGGCCGACTAGATTGATTTTTCTTACCATGGGAAGAGGTGCTTTGTGATGGGTTCGATCTTAGGTGCTCAATCCCAGTGACAGAAGGGGAAATGACACGTATGTATCGTTGCTATTAAGGATAACAAGATGGGCTCTATTCCTACATGAATAGATATTTTCTAAATCATGTCATCGTTCTTATTGCATTATTCCGTTTCTCCATGAATTTAATACACTAGATGCATGCTGGATAGCGGTCGATGTGTGGAGTAATAGTAGTAGATGCAGGCAGGAGTCGGTCTACTAATCTTGGACGTGATGCCTATATGATGATCATTGCCTGGATATCGTCATAATTATTTGAGGTTCTATCAATTGCCCAACAGTAATTTGTTTACCCACCGTATGCTATTTTTCTCAAGAGAAGCCACTAGTGAAATCTACGGCTCGTGGGTCTCTTCTTTATCATATTTGCCTTCGAGATATATTTTTATTTGCTTTTATTTTCAGATCTGTTAATCTAAAAACCCAAAAGTAACTTTGTGCATTTTTTGTTATTTATTTTATCTCGCGTTCTCGCGAGATCTATTTATCCAATCTACTACAATTTTATCTATCTTTTTACCAGGGAGGGGTTGACAAACCCTCTTTTACATCGGGTTGCAAGTAGTTGTTCTTTGTGTGCAGGTACCATTTACATAGTGTTGCGTGGTTCTCCTACTAGTTCGATAACCCTGGTCTCATCACTGAGGGAAATCCCTACCGTAGCTGTGTTGCATCATCCCTTCCTCTTTGGGGAAATACCGACGTAGTTCAAGCCGCATCAGCGCACCCTGGTGGGTTGTGCTCCCCACGGGCCTCCCCTTTGGTACTTCTTTGGCCCACTGGGTGTCTTCTGATCCAGAAAAAATCTCCAAAAAGTTTCATTGTGTTTGGACTCCGTTTGGTACTGATATTCTGCAATGTAAAAAAGTAAAAAATAGCAACTAGCACTGGGCACTATGTCAATAGGTTAGTCCCAAAAAATGATATAAAGTTGCTATAAAATAATTGTAAAACATCCGAGAATGATAATATAACAGCATGGAACAATCAAAATTTATAGATACATTGGAAACATATCAATACCTTGGTTTCATAATTGAGGGAAATACCTACCGTAGCTGTACTGCATCATCCCTTCCTGTTTGGGGAAATACTGACGTAGTTTCAAGCCGCATGAAAAGGAATTTCTAGCGCCGTGGCCGGGAAGACATCATAAACATCTATCATTTACCTAATCACAAATCTCACCTCCTTGCAATTTACATTATTTGCCATTTGCCTCTCGTTTTCATCTCCTCCACTTCTAAAATGTTTTTGCAAAAATACAAAAATATTTTTTGTTTGCCTTTTTGCTGCTCGATCTTTTGTCCTTGTGTTGCCATGTGTTTCCTATTTTCTTGCATCTTCGCTTGCTAAAAATCTATTGATATGGATCCTCATCCACTTGCTATTCTTTTCAAGAGATCCAATTATGATGAAGCAATTGCTAGTGAATTGTGTTCACTAGATTATCTTTATGAAGTTTTGCTTGAAATTCTTGAATCTGAAAATTGTGATGAAGTGTTAAACGAAGAAATTTATAAAGTGATTCATGATAGCTCCTTGAATGAAAAGCATGATTGCAATGATGTATTATAAATTCTATTAATGGCAATTGTTTTAGTGATATGCAAAACCCCAAGCTTGGGCATGCTTGTTTTGTTATGTCCACTACTTATTGCAATGATCATGATTGGGGTGATAATGATTCTCATGATCTTGAAAATTTATTTAAACCTCATGATGAATATGCTTGCGATAATATTAAAAGTGGGTTTGGAAGAGTGTCAACTTTAGCTAAAAATAGTCCCACATATTTGGAGAGTGTTCAATTTTTTGAAAATTTTGATAAAAGTGGGCTTGGAGAGGTCATGACTTTATTTGATTATAATCCCACTATTTTGGAAGAGTGTCAACTTTGCATGTATGTGGATCATGAAGAGAATATTTTATGTGATAGTTATATTGTTGAATTTGATTATGATCCTATATGTAATTATTATGAGAGAGGAAAATATGGTTATAGAAATTTTCAAGTTACTAAAGTACCTCTCGTTATGTTGAGATCGTCAATGTTTTATTCCTCTTCTTTGCATATGTTAGATTTTTCTTGTCTTGATAATTTGTGCTCCTATAAAATGTGTATGCATAGGAAATATGTTAGGCTTAAATGTGTTTTTCACATGCTACATGATGCTCTCTTCGTGTTTCAATTAGTATCTTTCATGTGCGCAACATTGAAATCTTATGCCTAGCTAGGGGCATAAAACAATAGCGCTTGTTGGGAGGCAACCCAATGAATAAAATTTATTTTTGCCTTTTTCTTTCTATTCTTGAGTGTTTGCACAATTTGTCTACTGTTATGATTGTGTTTTTATGTTTTAATTACTGTTTGTGCCAAGTAAATCCTTTAGGACCATGTTTGGTGATAGTTGATTTGATCTTGTTGAAAAACAAAAAAAAATTGTGCCAGTAGCAAAACTGTTAAAAATCACCGAAGCGCGATAAAGTCCTGATTTTTATACACAAGATTTATAAACAAATTGCCTATGTTTTCCTAATTTTGCAGAATTTTTGGAGTTATAGAAGTACAGACAAAGTCCCGATTACTATATACTGTTTTGTTTTTGATAGATTACGTTTTCATTGCATTATGTGCTTATTTTGATGAATCTATGGATTGTATCAGGGGGTTTAAGCCATGGTAAAGTTGGAATATAGTTGGTGTAATGCAATAGCAAAATATGAATGGGTTTGCAACAATACTTATAGTAGTGATTTGCTTTATTATACTAACGGATCTCACGAAGGTTTTGTTAAGTTTTGTGTGATTGAAGTTTTCAAGTTTTGGGTGAGATCACGATGGATGAAGGAATAAGGAGTGAAAAGAGCCTAAGCTTGGGGATGCCCCATGCCACCCCAAGTTAATATTCAAGTAGAACCAAGCAAGTAAGCTTGGGGATGCCCCGGACGGCATCCCCTCTTTCTTCTAACGACCATCGGTAATCTTACTTGGATCTATATGTTTGTTCGTCACATATCATGAGTTTTGCTTGGAGCGTCTTGTATTATATGAGTCTTTGCTTGTTTTTCTTTTTCATGTGTGTCATCTATCCTTGCTGGACACACCCATTTGAGAGAGCCAAAATTATGCTATGATTTATTAGAATTTCTCTATGTGCTTCACTTAAATTTCTTGACGTATGGAATTGCTCTAGTGATTCACTTGTATCTTTTTGAGCTCGGTGTGCTTTAATAATTTTGAAGAAAAATTCTCAGGCTTCACTTAGATTGAGAGTTAGTAATTTTTTTGAAGAAATTCTCTCATGCTTCACTTATATTATTTTGAGAGATTGAAATCTTTATGCTCGTGTTCTTCACTTAAATTTTTTTGAGCTTGTCAAAAGCAATGACAACTTATGAAACTAGTCCCAAAGTGATAGATATTCAAGAGGGATATAATAAAAACTTTCATGAAGATCATTGGACAAAATAAACTTGGTTCTTTGTAATAGTTTTGAGATATGATGATAGTAATATATGAGTCATGTTGGTGAGTAATTATGCTTTAGTAAGAATATTGGTGTTAAGGTTTGTGATTCCCTATGCAAGCACGAAAGTCAATAGTTATGCGATGAAATTACATCCTACTTATGGTGCATTATTCGGTGTCAGTTATGCTTAATGCTCTTTTACGTGAATTTTTGTTTCTTGGTTGGTTGCTTCTCAATCTTTTTGATAGCCTCCACTTGTACAAAGTAGAAATATTGCTTGTGCATCCAAAATCCTTAAACCTAGTTTTTCCATATGAGGTCACCATACCTACCTATATGTAACATCCCAAATTTTCAATTTGGAATGTTATACACTAGATCATCATTGCATATCATATTTATTGCATTTTGGTTGATCCTAGAAATTTTTCGCAACTCAAGGACCCTCGGAGAGAGTTGGGGATTTCGTTATTTTCATATTTGAGTTGTCTCAAATTTTGAAAATAGGATCATTTGATTTTATTTATTTTATCTTCAATTATTCTATTACAAAAATATGAGAGAGGGAATAAAATGACTTTCCCAAACGAAAGAAATATTGAGGATTTAATAAAAAAATCAAATAAGATTTTATTTGGTTTTATTTGCTATTTTATTTGAATTTAGGAAAAATGCGCGTTTTTCAAAATTGCATTTAGGCCCCAAATAAATGTTCATCCTATGCGGCTTGATTTTAGAAGCCGGGGAAAATTTATTTCGGGATTTTTGGAGTCCGTTTAGTAGTCCTTTTGTTTTTTTTCGAGCATAAGTTTTTTTTTTAAAAAACGTCTCAACCGACCTACGGGCCGTGCTAGGCCCAGACTCCCCGGACCCAGCCTTTATAAGCCGCCGGCCCACCCCGGGCCGAAACCCTAGCCACCCCGCCTCGAACCCCGCGCCCGCTGCCGCCGCGGCCCCGCCGGACCCCGTCGCCGCGCCCGACGCCGCCGCCCGCGCCTGACGCCGCCCGCCGCCGCCGCCTCGCCGGACCCCCCCGCCGCCGACGCCGCCGCCTCGCTGGAGCCGCCGCCGCCGTCCCGCCGCCCGAGGTTTACCTCGATCCCGCCGCCGGTTTTCCCGGAAAAACCGTTTGGTTTTCGTCGATTTTTTTGTTTCGTTTTTTTAGATCGGTTTTTCCCGATTTAGGCTAATTAGCGAGCGTTCGCTCGTTCGTTCGTTTTAACGAATGCGTTCTTCATTTAGATTCAGTTAACGAACGTTCGTTCATTAAACTGTTCATCGTTTTTCTTTTTCTCGGATTAAATCCGCGATTTTCTAATCGTTCTGATTCGATTTTCGTTTTAGTTTATCTTTTCGCTCGTTTATCGAAATCAGGCGATTCAAGCGCCTGGAGTTTCGTCTCAAAACCCTCTTTCCGTTTAACCAACTTAAACAAGTTTTTGCTTCTGTAAAAATTGCCTTAGATCCAGAATAGTGAACAAAGCCTGTTTCTTTTGCCGTTTGTCTTTCGTTGCTTCGTTCGATTCGATTCTTTTGCCAACCAGAGTTCTTAAGTTGAACTTTCTGGTTAAATCTCTTATTTGAGTTTTACCTATGCATTAGCTGAGTAGTTATTGTGTGCTTGTTTGTTTGCGATAGAGTACCCGGAGTGCGCCGCCTGTTACTTTGGATCGCTAGGTTTCCCGGATCGTCAGCAAGGCAAGTAACACTTTGATCATACCTCCTACTACCCAGTTTTATTGCATTAGATCAATCCTTACACATTGCATGATTAGGATCTAATTAAATTGTGGGGTTGGGAAGTAGTTGAGGTAGTACCTATTACCTGTCTAATTATCAAACCTTTGGGAGTTACTTCTACGTTTGCTTATTATTGCTATGCTATGCTAGTAGACGTGGATTGGGTGAGTGTATCCATGACAGATGCGAGATTTGTTAATTAATGGTTTACTTAAGGTGGCAACCTAGACACACATCTGGGTGGATTGAGGCACCTGGGTATTCCAGGATTGCCTTTTTTCTTTTGGACCGCCACCCAGGCTCAAAGGGATCATGAGATTATTCATGCTAGAAACTTCCATGTGCAGCCACAAGCTATTATGGGCTCTAGCATAGTTGACTAAGTCGTGCGAACTCTTACAGTGGTAGACTAGCAGATGTAGGGGATGTAGGTGGTACGGTCTACCCATCGTAAGGTGCTAGCGCTTCTGAAAGACTATGTCTCGGTCATCCGTTTCTCAAACACCGTGTAGTGCGAGAAACCAAACAGAGGCGATCGAGTCTTGTGGGGAAAAGTGCGCAAACCTCTTCAGAGAGTATAAACTAATCATGGTTAGCCGTGTCCCCGGTTATGGACATCTTGAGTATCTGGTACCTGGATTATCATGTGAATCTCAACATGTTACTCTAAAGATTAATTTTGTTGGGTTTGTTTAATGATGATGTTTAATTGGGATTGAGAATGTTGTCAACCATTCTCAATGTTTAACACCACCATAATAGTTAAATAAATTTATTCCTTTGCAGTAGGGAAAAATTGGCTTTACGCAAAACTGTAACCATAGAGCTTTCCACCAGCCAAATATGCATATAGTATAGTTGTTTCATTCCATTATTCTCTATGTGTTACATTGCCAGCATATTCGATGTGCTGACCCGTTTTCGGGCTGCAACGTTAATGTTGCAGACTTTTCAGACGACGATTAAGGAGTTTTAGGTCGTGGTTCTATACTCAGTGATGCCATTGGAGTTGATGGACTCACTTATCTTCCAAGCCTTCCGCTGTTATCGTTATTAGATGGCCTTAAGCCATTTTTATTGTAATAAGTTATCTTTGGAGACACTCGATGTAATAAGTGTGTGATTGCTACTCTGCTATAAATCCTTCAAGTACTGTGTGGTGTCAGCATTACTGATCCAGGGATGACACCGGAGCACAGAGATTGGACCGTTGAGGTCTGGTCGCTACAAGATGGTATCAGAGCACACACTGACTGTAGGACACGACCACTAAGCTAAAGACCTAGATCACTACTCACTCTCTTCTCTTCTGACCTCTCATCTTTTCTACTCTTTTAGGATGGCGGATGCAAGGAACAAGTTCACTCAACCGGATGAAGATACACCCTTTGGACGTCACTTGAAGGAAGTCACTAGATACCTGAACATAGGAGTACCAAGCTTCACCGGAACCTACCACGCCACCTTACCTGAAGAAGAGCGCTGGATGATTCAAGTTCAAGGTCCAGGAAGGACGTTCATGCCATTCACTAAGCCCATAGAGTTTTCTTTCGATGAACCAACCTGGAGTCTAGGAAAGAGCATGGCAGCTCACATCGCCATGGGACGCATTGGAGAAGTCTACTGCAATGATCTCAAGGATACTTTCTACCAGATTTGTGGGCGCCGAGATGAGCACTGGGAGATGATCAGCACCAGAAAGGATAGATCAATTGTAGCTTTTATCCAGGAGTTAAACCAGCACATTCAACGTCAGGAGAAGAAGATGTGCGCCGACATGATAGACCTGAAGAAGGCAAGGACAAGGATCAAGGAACTGGAGGAAGAACTCAAGGCTACCTATGAAGATTTTGAAGAAGAAATTGAAGTATTAGTGGAAAAGAATGACAATCTGATCAAGAAGATTGGAATATTCATGGGAGACCCTACATCGGTAGAAGAAGACGAAGAACCCAAGGAGATTCGCCCAGAAGACTACATCATCATCGATGACACCGACTCGGATCCAGATGATTGCGAAGATGACTATGTTGATGAAGCTGGAGCAGATATCATGGAGTCTGCAACCGAAGAATATTTCTAGTAGACCACCCCAACAGTAGTAGTAGTCCACCATGTAAATATAGTAGCCCGAGCACTTTTGCGATAGTTAGCTCGATTGTATGCCCTTGTTTGATTGAATGAATGAAGTTGTAAGTGCATCTAGTGCCACCCCTAGTTGGTTTTGGAGTATTGACGACAAACCTAGTTAAGGGACTAATGTGTTTGTGAGAATTGCAGGATAACACAGGTAGAAGTCCCTGATTGATTCGGTTTTACTACCAGAGATGACCCCTAAAAATATACGAAGACTTTGAAGTCAATGGTGGTATATGAAGATATTCACATTGAAGACTATGACAAGAGAAGACACCACGTGAAGCCTATGGAACTCGAAGACTTAGATCCTTCGTAGTTCTTTTTCATTTGTGTTGAGTCATACGAACCACCGTACTATTAAGTGGGGTCCAAGAGAACCAGTCAGAATGACTGAAGTGATGCCTAAACAAAAACCTATGTCTTCGAGTGAAGACTATGAGATCAAATCTTGTCCAGAGTCGGACAAGTCAGCTTTGCTTGTAGCCCAAGTAAAGTTGCCGTGTGAGTTTGAAATCTGACTGTTGGAACACGTGTCAGTTCCTTAGTGACCTAGGGTCATTTCGGACAAATCAGGCCGGGTTGCCAAGTGGCTATAAATAGCCCACCCCCTACAACCATAAACGGTTGGCTGCTCAGATTTAGTGCACGGCTTTTGTCGTTTGAGAGCAACCCACCTCGAAGCCTTTGAGAGAGAGAATTCCTAGCGAGGATAAATCCCTAACCACCCAGAGTCAGAGAGAATTGGGCATCACTTAAGTCTTCTTGTCTGAGTGATTTGAAGACTTATTACACTTGAGGACTGTGCATCCTCCAGCCGGTTAGGCGTCACGTTCTGAGCATCCAAGAGACATTGTGGATTGCCGGTGAACGAAGTCTGTGAAGGTTTGGGAGTCTACCTTGAAGACTTACCTGAGTGATTGGGCGAGGTCTGTGTGACCTTAGCTCAAGGGGAATACGGTGAGGACTGGGTGTCCTGAGCTGCGTGTTCAGGACTGGGTGTCCGGGACTGTGTGTCCTTTGGTTTAAATACCTAGCCGCCCTAACCAGATGTACAGTTGTCACAGCAACTGGAACTGGTCCAACAAATCATTGTCTTCAACGAGTCACTGGTTTCATCTTCACTTCCTTTTACTTACTGTTACTCATTGTGAAGTCATTGCATGCTCGCTCTATCTTTTGTCTTCACAACGTGACTGTATGATCTGTTTGGCTTCATAATATCTTCCTACCCGATCCTTATTACACTACAGCTATTTGTCATTGTGCTTTCACTCTATTGAATACTTGACCATGGCTTGCTTAGTGTAGTCTACCTTCCGCTGCATAGTAATAGGCATATCTCTACCGTTTGTCTTCATAACTTCCATGTTTTGAAGACTTTCATAAAAATCGCCTATTCACCCCCCCTCTAGTCAATATAACACACTTTCAATTGGTATCAGAGCAAGGTGCTCCCTTGTTCTGTGTGATTCGGTTTAACCACCTGGAGTTTTAGCTATGTCGACAGCAGGGATAATTAAAGTTTCCGTTGCGTGCCCCGTCTTCATGGAACTGAATATCCCTACTGGAAGAATAAGATGCACATGCATCTTGAAGCCATTGACGTCGACCTATGGTATGTCGTCGAGAACGGTGTTCCCAAGGCTGGAGAAGGTGTCACTGCTGCTGATGTCAAGAAATTCGTTCAACTGGACTCTACTGCCAAGAATATCATCTGTGGTCATCTGACCAAAGGACAGTATGGCCGTGTGAGTGCCTTGAAGACATCCAAGCTGGTCTGGGACTGGCTCTCCAAGGTCAATGAAGGCATCTCAACCCAGAGAGATCAGAGAATCAGTGTTCTTCGCAACCTCTTCAACCGCTTCAAGAGAAATGACAATGAGAATGTCCAGCACACATTTGACCGGCTCACTGACATCACTAATGAGCTTCAAGCCCTCGGCGCTACTGAGATCACCAAACATGAAATCGTCAAGACGCTGCTGAGATCACTTGATAGTTCGTTTGACATCCTAGCCCTGATGATTCAAGAACATCATGATTTCAAGACACGCAATCCGTCTGACATACTTGAGAGGCTCAACACACATGAGTTTCACCTTTCTGAGAAAAGAGATATCTATGGTCCAAACTATGGGCGAACTCGTGCCTTGAAGGCAAGAGCTGTTTCCTCATCTGAAGAAGAATCTGACAGCAGTTCTGATGATCCTGAAGACATTGGAAGGGAACTTGCAATGCTAGTGAAGAAGTTCCAAAAATTCACCAAGAAGAAAGGCTTCAGAAAGTCTTCACGATCAAGCTCAAGGAATGATGAAGCTTCTGCTCATGACTACAAGAAGAAAACATGCCACAAGTGCAAGAAAACTGGACACTTCATCTCTGAGTGTCCACAGTGGGACAATGAGAATAGAAGGAAGAAGAAGAGCAAGGAATATGACTCTGACGACAAGAAGAAGAAGAAGAAATACTCAAAGTCTTCTTCCAAGTCTTCCTCAAAGTCTTCATCAGACAAGAAGAGCTCATCTGGCAAGGCACGTGCGTTTGTTGGCAAGGAAATGGATTTAGAGGAGGAGTCCGCTTCTGAGGAGGCAGAGGTGGAGTCTGAGGAGGAGTCTGATTCTGGCATTGCAAGTCTGGCTACAGCATACGTCGCCAAGTCCATCTTCAACATTGAAGACAATGACTTCATCACCGACACCGATGCAAATGACAAGGACGACTCCACTCCTACCTACTGCTTCATGGCACGCGGTGCCAAGGTAAACACACGCACTACTCACTATCAAACATCTAGCGACGATGACTCTGATTGTGGTTCGAAACCCAGCTACAAAACACTTGCTAAAATTGCAACTGATCAACAGAAAGCTATGGAACATATTCAAAAACTGTTAGACAGAAGCGATGATCTGTTGGGTGCTGAAATGACTCGATCTGAATCCTTAATTGAAGACATAAAAACTCTTCACGTTAAGTATCAGGAACTTGAAGATCGTCATGATACTCTCTCAACAACTCATGAAAAGCTTTCCTATGATTATCTTCAAAGGAAGCAAGATCTTGAGAAATTGAGAGCGGCTCATGAAGATCTTCAAAAGGAAAACGAGTCACTTCGCGCCAAACAGATCAGTTCCGCTCAGGAAGGATTTGAACCACCATGTCTTAAATGCATTGAGCGTGACAATGATACTTCTGTTGCTGAATGTTCCACTGCTACTGCTGTTGCAATATCTTCAACTATTGATGTGGTAACTAACCCCTCTGCTGAGGATACCACCGCTATTGCTGATGAGAATGCTAGGTTGAAGACATTGCTTGAAACAGGGATGTACAAAAGTCTTAAAGGGCATCAGACATTATGTGATGTCCTCAAGAAGCAGATTCTGAACCGAAACCCTAGGAAAGAGGGTGTTGGGTTCGTAAGGAAAATGAATGTAGATGGCTCCTACTGGAAACCTGAGCAGTACCCCAAAACCATGTGGGTTGCTACAAAGGAACCTTCAGCAGATCCATCCAATCTATCTGGCTTCACTTGTGCTAACCCCATTATCATTGATGAATCCTTTGATGCAAACTATGTACTGTTTAAAAATCAGAATGGTGAAGTGTTTGCCAGGTACATTGGTACTAACTGCAGGAATGGACCGCCTATGAAGAAGATCTGGGTTCCAAAAACGTGTATGGAAAATCTTTCTGTGAATGTCTTCATGACACCTCACATGAAGAAGACAAACCTCAGACCAAAGGCTTCATACAGTCCAAAGGCTTCATACAGACAGAGGACTCACCTGAGTCGCACTAACGCAAATGTTTTGCAGGGAAACCATACTCAGGCATATGAATATGAGAGCGGTTCATCAAACCGCCATGTTCATATGACCAAGAACTATTCTGCCTATTCTTATGAGTACTATTGTCTGCCTGCTAGACTGTTTGCTAGGGCTCCAAAGCCAAAATTCTCAGATGCTGCACTTAGACTTATTGCTTCTAAGCCACCCTTGAAGATGTGGGTGGCTAAGAAAGCTTAACTCTCTTTTGCAGGGAAAGGTCTCCAACAGAAAACCAAAATCTTCTGACGCTATTGCTGGGGACCTTAAAAATCTTGTAGGGTGCAAGATCAAATGCCCGAATGGCATCACTATGTATTTCGTTCCTGAATCGCATGCTACTCTCCCTATTAGTCCTAATCTGGATCTAAGCTTTCATAACCCACTGGTTCTTCAAATGTTTTTGCTTCACAATGCTCTTGGTGAAGCCTATCCCCCTAACTGCACTGTAGGGTACGACACCAGCGTCTTCAGAATGGATTATTGACAGTGGGTGTACAAATCACATGACCGGCAAAAGAAGCCTTCTTATGGACTCAACCTTACGTCCATCCGACAAGAGCCACATCACATTTGCTGACACTGGTAAAAGTAAGGTATTGGGTCTAGGCAGAGTTGCAATCTCAAAGGATCAACACATGGATAAAGTCATGCTTGTTGAATCCCTTGGCTTCAACTTAATGTCTGTCTCAATGCTTTGCGATTTGAACATGATCGTAATATTTGGAAAATATCATTGCCTGGTACTAATGGAATTTGACAAGTCTCTAGTGTTTGAAGGGTATCGGAAAGATGATTTGTATGTGGTAGATTTCTCAGCAGGGCCACAACTTGCAGTATGTCTTCTGGCAAAGGCTTCAGAATGCTGGCTTTGGCATCGGAGGCTTGGACATGCTGGCATGAGGAACCTCCACACCCTTGCAAAGAAGAAGCATGTCATAGGCATCGAGGGCGTCAAGTTCAAGAAAGATCAATTATGCGGTGCCTGTGAAGCGGGGAAGATGACGAGGGCAAACCATCCCTCAAAGACAATCACGACCACTACTCGACCCTTCGAACTGCTTCACATGGATCTTTTTGGTCCCACTCACTACTCAACTTTTTCCACTACTGCTTGCCTATATGGCTTTGTCATTGTTGATGATTACTCTAGATATACCTGGGTGCATATAATCCTTTACAAGACTGAAGTGCAGGATGTCTTCAGACGCTTCGCCAATCGAGCAATGAACAACTATGGCGCCAAGATAAAGCACATCAGAAGTGACAATGGCACTGAATTCAAGAACACTGGCCTTGATACATATCTTGATACCTTAGGCATCACACATGAATTCTCAGCCCCGTACACGCCACAGCAGAATGGCATCGTCGAACGCAAGAACATAACACTCATTGAGATGGCCAGAACGATGCTAGATGAATACAAGACTCCAAGAAAATTCTGGCCTGAAGCCATTGACACTGCATGCCATACAATCAATCGTGTTTATCTTCACAAGCTTCTGAACAAGACATCTTATGAACTCCTAACTGGCAAGAAGCCAAATGTCAGCTACTTCAGAGTATTTGGCGCAAGATGCTGGATCAAGGACCCACACCACACCTCAAAGTTTGCACCAAAAGCACATGAGGGTTTTATGCTTGGATATGGAAAGGATTCGCACTCCTACAGAATCTTCAATCTCTTTCATTACAAAGTGGTTGAAACAGTGGATGTGCGGTTCGATGAGACCAATGTTTCACAAAGAGAGCTACTGCCAAATGTGCTAGATGAAGTTCCATCTAGTGAATCAATCAAGCTAATGGGAACTGGAGAGATTATACCTTCTGAAGCTCATCCTGAAGAAGAACTTATCATCTCAGCACCTGATCCACATGAAGAGAATGCTCAGCCTGAAGACATTCCTCACAACAACAACACAGATCAGCAAGAGCAAAGTCTTTGCCCTGTACATCCTCGTGTTGCCAATGAAGTGCAGATTGACAAAATAATTGACAGCATCAATGCACCTGGTCCACTCACTCGTTCAAGGGCAACTCAGCTGGCAAATTTCTGTGGGCACTTCACATTCGTCTCAATTGCAGAACCCAAGAAAGTTGAAGAAGCCTTCATGGAACCTGAATGGATTCAAGCTATGCAAGAAGAGCTTCAACAGTTTGAGCTGAACAACGTATGGGAACTGGTTAAGCGTCCTGATCCACGGAAGCACAATATAATAGGCACCAAATGGATATACCGCAACAAGCAAGATGAGCATGGACAAATTGTCAGAAACAAAGCTCGCCTCGTTGCTCAAGGATATACTCAAGTGGAAGGCATTGATTTCGAATAAACATTTGCTCCTGTGGCTAGACTTGAAGCCATACGTATACTGCTGGCCTATGCAAATCATCACAACATACCTCTATATCAAATGGATGTGAAGAGTGCCTTTCTCAATGGCAAGATTGAATAAGAAGTGTATGTTGCACAACCGCCTGGGTTTGAAGATCCAAAACATCCTGACATGGTATACAAGCTCAACAAGGCACTGTATGGCCTCAAACAAGCCCCTCGGGCCTGTTATGACACACTCAAATATTTCCTGAAGAGCAAAGGCTTCATACCTGGTTCCTTAGATCCCAGTCTCTTCACGAAGACATATGATGGTGAACTGTTTGTGTGCCAAATTTATGTGGATGACATTATCTTCGGCTGCACCAATCAGAAGTACAGTGAAGAGTTTGGCTATATGATGCAAGAGCAATATCAGATGTCTATGATGGGGGAGCTGAAGTTCTTCCTCGGTCTTCAAATACGACAACAATGGAACGGCATCTTCATATCTCAAGAGAAGTATCTCAAAGAGTGCTTGAAGAAGTTTGGTATGCAAGACTGCAAAGGCTTCTCAACACCAATGCCAGCCAAACATCATCTGGGTCCCGACGACAATGGTAAAGAGTTCGATCAAAAGGTATACCGCTCCATGATTGGTTCTTTGCTTTATTTATGTGCATCTAGGCCAGATATTATGCTTAGTGTTTGCATGTGTGCTCGATTTCAAGCGGCACCAAAGGAGTCGCATCACTTAGCTGTGAAGCGAATTCTTCGATATTTGGCTCACACGCCAACTCTAGGATTATGGTATCCAAAGGGCTCAGAGTTTGATCTGGTTGGATTCCCAGATGCTGATTATGCTGGTGACAAAGTTGATCGGAAGTCTACATCAGGCACATGCCACTTTCTGGGACGATCACTTGTATGTTGGTCTGCCCTCTACAGCATTCACTTATAGCTATGTCTTCGTGTTTGAATCTTTTGAACTAAGTGAATGTGATCGGACCCTAACCTCTCTATGCTTTCTATCTCAAATTCTATCTCTCCAAGTCGTATGCATTCTATTGAAACTGTCGGATGTCTTCTCTGCGCCCTTGTCAGCAGAAGACACAGAGACAACCTTTAAGTCCGTTTTCAATGCTCATTCATCCACATGAACTCCGGAGAAGTAGGAACGACCACCCGACAATCCAGGCATGCGTGGGACGTGGAACAAACCCCAAAATTCCGCATGATGGCCACGTGTCACTCAGATGCGAATCGCCAGGGGCACCTCTGTAATAGCGCAGTGCCACCCCTGTACCTATAAATACACACTTACTGCGGTCATTATCCCTTCTTCCACCCTCGCACGAACCCTAGCGCCACCGCTAGCCCTCGACGATGCCGGCGATGAAGCGCTTCACTGCCGCAACCTCTCCGACGCACTCTTCACGCCGATCGCGGACATGGTCCTCTCCGCCGTCGCCGTAGGTGTCCTCCGTCGCCAAGTTAGGGCACGGAAGATTGAACTGCTCGGCCTCATCTCCCACTCCGTCTAGCAGTTCCCAGTGTGGTAAATAAAACTTCTATTTACAGCCCCTTTTGATCCTATGGCTTTGTCACTTTCTACCATAAGAAGTTTCTGTTCACACAAGTTAGATCTCTCTCAAACTGCATCTCATAACATGCCTAGTATATTCACTTGTGCTTCACAAAGTAGTTAGATTCCTCACTTGTACTGATCTGTGGGTTCGTACAAATCTGGAACCAACTTCTTATCTATGAGTGAATGTCTTCGCACAATGAGGTCAATGTCGTCTAAACTGATTTATCTTCAAAATCTTCTGAGAATGCATATGACCTCTTCCCCTTCCCTCGCACCTTAATGTTGTCACAGGTACATGTCCGTGGGAGAATCCCTTGGTTCTCATCGTCTGCATTCATTTGCAGAGTTCTTACAGCATCACATAAATTCTCCTGAAGCCAGTTCCTGTTGGTCCAGCAAGAGAAAGCCTTTGAAGCATTTGAACGTCTTGAAGCCTTTCAAGTTAAAGTTTATGGCTTCAGAAACAGCAGCAAGAAAGGGGGGCAGACAACATCGTGGCGGAACATCCAGAGATCTGCCTGATGAACTTGCAGAAATGTATAAAACAGATCCTGAAGAGAGTTACGGTCAGCGCAAGACCCGAATCCAATGGATTCGACGCTATTGGGCAGAGCAATGGTTCAAATACCGCTTCACAACCCAAGAGTATGCTGAGAAAAACGCCATCAAGAGACCGTGGGGAGACATCATATTCAAAAATCTTCTACCCAGGTCCAGAGATGAAGCCATTGCTCAAGGCTTCTATCCATGCATGGTCCATGGACCACAACCTGCTGATGCACACTCGTCGTCACTGCTATGGTGTCGTGACGACAATCTGTTCAAGCGCAACTTTCAGTTTGCCCAAAACTCAGTGAAGCAGAACAAGAAGAAGTTTGGGCTAGACTTCAACCCTGGTCCCTCAGCACCAAGGGCAGATGGCACATGACATGCAGAACCCAATGTCATTGGTCCCTTCGCCAACCTTGACGGCCTCATCACCTACATAGTGGTTCAAGGGACTGCAGTGAATGAGCCTGCAGCTGACACTGAGTCTGATGATGCGCCTGCAGTGCCGAAGCCAAAGCAGATGAAGAAGCCAAAAGCTTCAAAGCCGGCCCCGTCACCAAAAATCTCAAGGGCGAAGCCATTGGCAACTGCACCTCCTGAAGACAGTGTGCAGTCTGAAGACTTATCACGCGTCTCCAAGCCTCAGAAGGCCAAGTTGCCTCTGCCTCACACTGGAGAAGAACTAACAGCTGCTGCCATTCTGCGCAATGACGCCATTGATCTGTCAAGTGATGAAGATCTTGCAGATGACGCTCTTGAGCAGCTCATCAAGAGCAAAGAAGAAGCAGAAATCTTCAACAATATGCCTCTCTTTGATGTCGCCATCATCCACAACTTCATTGACGAGTGGTTTGACACGCCAAACATCAGCTTTGAAGATCTGCAGCTGCCCATTGGCCTCAGCGTTGCCTTCCAAGGCGCTATTGCTTCAGAACTTGCTATTGCCCAGCGCATTGTTGAACTGAAGCAGAAGATTGACCATGAAAAGGCTCAGTTCAAGAAGCATATGGCCAAGCTCAGCGTGCAAGAAGTGAAGAACTTCAAGATCATGATGCACGAGCTAAAGGAAAACTTTCTGAAGAAGCATGCAGAAGCTCAGGGTTCACATGAGCGGATGAAGACTCTGGCTGGCAGATGTGTGCAAGCCTTTAATGAGGCTGAGAAGCGCAAGGCACTTGGGCGTCCTGGCATCGACCCCAGGATGGCCGCGAAGAAGAAGCAGAAGCCTGCTACAGCTGAACCAAATGCACCAAGGCAGGAAGCAGTTCCTATTGTCTTCCCAACTGCAATGACTGGCTTGAAGCCAAAGAGTCGGTCAACCGCTTCAGAGCTCAAGAAGACAAGAACTGCTGAGGCTGAAGCCAGGAAGAGGAAACACTCTGAAGCCTCTCCTTCTGCCCTCACCCAGAAAAAGAGAAAGATCAAGAAAGCTCGGGCTGCTCCCACAGAGCCCTTGATAGTTGAACCCATCTCTATGGTTCATCCTGACGCAGAACGTCAACTGGAAGTTCATGAGCCTACTTCCACAGAGGCTCCTGAAGCTGAAGACATTCCAGCAGCCGATCCCATCGCTGCTGAAGACATTGGTCATCATGACAATGTAGAAGATGATGCAGTCATTCCTCAGCTTGAAAATAGCAAACTCATCAGCATTGGTCGTCCATTGACGCCAATTGCACAGGATGCTTCATGGGCGGATCGCCCACAAGAGGAAGAAGACAATGAGGCCCAGCCCACTCCAGCTCCAAAGGCATCGTCTGTGTTACGCCGGCTTCGCAAAGGTCCAAGGCCTCAAGTCTCTACTGAAGACATTCCGGCTGCATCAGCCGAAGAAGAAGAAGTACCACAAGTCACCTCGTCTCACCAAGAAGCAGTTCTCCAGGAGAACTTGCCTGTGTCCGACCCTCCAGCTAGTCAAGTGGAGGATGAAAATATTGAGGCTGCCACAACCAACACTGAAGCTAATGTGGAGCCCTCCCCATCAAAAGCTTCAGATGACAGCGAAGCCATTGATCCTGATACTTCTGTTCCTGACTCTGCTGCCGGTCCCCAATTTGATTACCATGTTGAGGACAGGCCTCGGGTACAGAAGCCAATCCCAAGACTGCCAAGGTTCCCAGGTCCTGCATCAGCACCTGGCTCCTTCAACATCAATGGCTTCAGGGCAGACAATACCTTCTTCAACAGCTCCAAGAACCCCTACTCAAGGGAAAGGATTTCATCAGATCGGTTCTGGAGCTATCCTCACCGCAGCTAATACTCATGCATACTGTACAACCAAGGTCGCATCTTCCCACACAAGCGCCTTGACGTTGAAGCTATTGCTGGTCTGCCCTATCTAGAAGAAGCGTTGGATTGTTTCAAGCAAGTGGGTCTGCTGCAGTTTGTTACTGATGAAGAGCATTGGAATGAAGAGCTGCTGCTACAATTCTATGCCACCCTTCACATCAAAGGACACAACAGAGATCCGAAGACTTGGGTCCTGGAGTGGATGACCGGCAATGTTCATCACGAAGCCAATGCATTTGATATCATTGAGCTCACTGGCCTGCCCACTCCTGGCGAATTCTTCGAGCAAGGCTGTCAGCTACACACTGAAGCTATTGAAAGCATCTTTCAGTGGCCTAAACCCAATATGAGTCAAATGCTTAGCATGATGAAGCCATTGCCTCAAGATGCTGCGTATCCCACAGAGTTCTTCGTTGAAGACCTTGAGTACTTGCCCAGAACCATCTATCACATCATCAGGTGGACTCTCTGGCCTATCAAAAGGCACTCTCCAAATGCCAAGATCGAGGGTGCAATGAAGACTCTGATATTCTGTATCCTTCATGGCAAATGCTTCAACACACAGGACTTCTTCATACGCCAACTTGCTGCATCAGGCTCAGATCTGTTTGGTTTGAAGTTCTATGCCCCTTGGGTAATGAGGCTGATCAAACTTCACTTTGCGATCTCGTATCAGCCCTCTGCCCGCAACCATCGGATCTTCTTGCCAGATGTGGATACCTTTGCTGAAGCCATCTATCCTGAACCTGCCAAGAAACCTCTAAGTCTTCAGAATGCAGAACACCAGAGCTTCACTCAAAACATTGAAGGAATTGAAGCCATCTCTCGGGTGTATCCGTTGGCTGGCACAACACGTGCACCACGCCCTGCTTCCACTGAAGCCACTGACAGCACAACAGCTCGAAGACCCAAGAAGCGCGCTCGTGTTCTCACTGACCGAGAGCTTCTTGTGGCCCTTCATCAAAAGCAGGATAGGCATCATGACTGGCTGAAGAGACAAATGAAAAGCCTCTTGGTGGATGTAAATCGCATTCGAAATCTTGCCACCAAGAATGCATTCGTTGCACATGAAACCTGTCGCCGCACCTGGAAAGGACTCACGATGATGTGTTCTGAAGCTGATCTTCAAGAGGATGGCTTCAAAGAGCGATTCAAGTTTGACTCCACACCTCCTCGAAGGGCTGTGCTGCGAGGAACTCCATCACTTGAAGACTCAGAGTTCTCTTCATCTGCTGCCACAGTGACTGCAAGAATTATCAAGGATGAAGACGATGCTACATCACCTCCACCTCCTTCAGCATGCGGCGACACTGCACCAAGCTCTTCAGCACCGCCAAACACCACCAACGACCCTGCTGCTCATGGGAACGAGTAGAATACTCTATGTCTTCAAACCTTTTTGGTCCTCACTGACAAAAGGGGGAGAAGCATATGAGGTTGATAGTCTTCAAGCGGGTCCATATGGGGGGGTGCTTTATATTTTGCTATACTTTGCTTCGTGCTTACAACTCTCATTGTGCTTCATTTGGTTCTTTGAGTTGTAACACTAAACCTCGATGGTCGTCTGCTACTTGTTTGCTACCTTGCTTTGTGAAGATAAATTCCGCTTGTGCGACGATAAATTCCGCACTTAGATCATTCTGCAGACGTCCATTTTTCATTATGCATGTCATTATCTTCATATACTTTTACATGCATAGTGGATTTTCATCATAAGTTGAAGTGGATCTCCACAAGTACAACCTGCCATGTGCATTTGCCTTCCAAAAGCAAATTACCTATATGCACATCTTCAGGGGGAGCCCTTGCAACTTATGAAGACAATTCCTTATCCTTTAAAATTTCACAGATTATATTCCCCGTTGAAAACTTCAACTAGTTTGTCATCAATCACCAAAAAGGGGGAGATTGTAAGTGCATCTAGTGCCACCCCTAGTTGGTTTTGGAGTATTGACGACAAACCTAGTTGAGGGACTAATGTGTTTGTGAGAATTGCAGGATAACACAGGTAGAAGTCCCTCATTGATTCAGTTTTACTACCAGAGATGACCCCTAAAAATATACGAAGACTTTGAAGTCAATGGTGGTATATGAAGATATTCACATTGAAGACTATGACAAGAGAAGACACCACGTGAAGCCTATGGAACTCGAAGACTTAGATCCTTCGTAGTTCTTTTTCATTTGTGTTGAGTCATACGAACCACCGTACTATTAAGTGGGGTCCAAGAGAACCAGTCAGAATGACTGAAGTGATGCCTAAACAAAAACCTATGTCTTCGAGTGAAGACTATGAGAGCAAATCTTGTCCAGAGTCGGACAAGTCAGCTTTGCTTGTAGCCCAAGTAAAGTTGTCGTGTGAGTTTGAAATCTGACCGTTGGAACACGTGTCAGTTCCTTAGTGACCCAGGGTCATTTCGGACAAATCAGGTCGGGTTGCCAAGTGGCTATAAATAGCCCACCCCCTACAACCATAAACGGTTGGCTGCTCAGATTTAGTGCACGACTTTTGTCGTTTGAGAGCAACCCACCTCGAAGCCTTTGAGAGAGAGAATTACTAGCGAGGATAAAGCCCTAACCACCTAGAGCCCGAGAGAATTGGGCATCACTTAAGTCTTCTTGTCTGAGTGATCTGAAGACTTATTACACTTGAGGACTGTGCATCCTCCAGCCGGCTAGGCGTCGCGTTCTAAGCATCCAAGAGACATTGTGGATTGCCGGTGAACGAAGTCTGTGAAGGTTTGGGAGTCTACCTTGAAGACTTACCTGAGTGATTGGCCGAGGTTTGTGTGACCTTAGCTCAAGGGGAATACGGTGAGGACTGGGTGTCCCGAGCTGCGTGTTCAGGACTGTGTGTCCGCGACGTGTCCTTTGGTTTAAATACCTAGCCGCCCTAACCAGACGTACAGTTTTCACAGCAACTGGAACTGGTCCAACAAATCATTGTCTTCAACGAGTCACTGGTTTCATCTTCACTTCCTTTTACTTACTGTTACTCATTGTGAAGTCATTGCATGCTCGCTCTATCTTTTGTCTTCACAACGTGACTGTATGATCTGTTTGGCTTCATAATATCTTCCTACCTGATCCTTATTACACTGCAGCTATTTTTCATTGTGCTTTCACTCTATTGAATACTTGACCATGGCTTGCTTAGTGTAGTCTACCTTCTGCTGCATAGTAATAGGCATATCTCTACCGTTTGTCTTCATAACTTCCACGTTTTGAAGACTTTCATAAAAATCGCCTATTCATCCCCCCTCTAGTCGATATAACGCACTTTCAGAAGTGAATTGTTTGCTTTTTGCCTCATGTGCATATGGGTAGTGTTTTCTCTTTAGGCCTCCTCTATTCTTAAATCTCATCCTTTTCAAAACCCTCAGATGCCTCCGAGACGTGACCCCGGATTTACCTTCCCACCGGAGCTCACTTAGTTGATCCAGCAGCAGAACACATTGATGCAGTTACTAGTCCAGAATCAGAACCAGGGGAACAAAAACAACAACAACCCACCACCACCACCACCTGTTGATCACTTAGCCCATTTTCTTAGGCTGAATCCGCCGGTGTTTTCTAGTAGCACCGAGCCGATAGTAGCAGATGATTGGCTCCGCAAGATAGCTAGAGAGTTGACCACAGCAGGATGCACTGATGCGGAGAAGGTGAAGTTTTCCGCACATCAGCTTGAAGGACCCGCGACATCATGGTGGGAGAATTTCACAGCCACTTTCCCTGTCGATACTATCACATGGGACCAGTTTCAGCAGGCTTTTCGTACTGCCCATGTTTCAGCAGGAGCTATGGCCATGAAGAAGCGAGAGTTTCGCAACTTGCGCCAAGGAGGACGGACAGTTGGTCAGTATGTGGAGGACTTTAGTAAGCTAGCACGTTATGCCCTAGATGACGTTGCTACGGATGCAGCTAAGCAGGAGAAGTTTCTGGAAGGACTGAATGATGAGTTGAGCATGCAGTTGATGGTAGCAACCTTCAACAACTACAAGGAGTTGGTAGATCATGTTCTTATGATTGAAGGGAAGCAGCAGCAAATCGGAAATCGCAAGAGGAAGTATGCACAAGGAAAGTACAATTCAGGAGCTCAGCAGAAGCCACGATTTACCCCTAGGCCGGGAGGATATTTTCAGCATACCCATGGAGGAGGTAGTTCGCACAATCACAATGGCCCCAGGAATGGTAATGGGAATGGAGGAAGCGACGGCCAGAATCGCACCAACCCATCAACCCCAGCCAAGAAAGACCTGAGCCAAGTCACTTGCTTTAAGTGCCAGAAGACCGGACATTATGCCAATGAATGTCCTGAATCCCAGAATGGAAATGGCAATGGAAGCTCTGGGAAGAAGCCGAACCCTTTCAATAGGGGACAGGTGAACCACGTTAACGTGGAGGAGGTTGAAGAGCAGCCGGATGCAGTAATCGGTAAGTTTTTGGTTAAGTCATTTACTGCACTCATTCTTTTCGATACTAGTGCATCGCATTCATACATATCAAGGGGATTTGTGGATAAGTATAAACTGCCAACCCAAGCCCTTAGGTCACCCATGTTAGTAACCTCGCCTGGAGCAGAACATATGGCTAGTCTATGGTGTGATCGGTTACCATTAAGGATTGGTAACTATGTTTTTCCCTTGGACCTAATAGTATGTGTTGGAAATATGCCCTAGAGGCAATAATAAAAGCATTATTATTATATTTCTTTGTTCATGATAATTGTTTTTATTCATGCTATAACTGTATTATCCGGAAATCGTAATACACGTGTGAATACATAGACCATAATATGTCCCTAGTAAGCCTCTAGTTGACTAGCTCGTTGATCAACAGATAGTCATGGTTTCCTGGCTATGGACATTGGATGTCATTGATAACGGGATCACATCATTAGGAGAATGATGTGATGGACAAGACCCAATCCTAAGCATAGCACAAAGATCGTGTAGCTCGTTTGCTAGAGCATTTCCAATGTCAAGTATCTTTTCCTTTGACCATGAGATCGTGTAACTCCCGGATACCGTAGGAGTGCTTTGGGTGTACCAAACGTCACAACGTAACTGGGTGACTATAAAGGTGCACTACAGGTATCTCCGAAAGTGTCTGTTGGGTTGACACGGATCGAGACTGGGATTTGTCACTCCATATGACGGAGAGGTATCACTGGGCCCACTCGGTAATGCATCATCATAATGAGCTCAAAGTGACCAAGTGTCTGGTCACGGGATCATGCATTACGGTACGAGTAAAGTGACTTGCCGGTAACGAGATTGAACAAGGTATTGGGATACCGACGATCGAATCTCGGGCAAGTAACATACCGATTGACAAAGGGAATTGCATACGGGGTTGCTTAAATCCTCGACATCGTGGTTCATCTGATGAGATCATCATGGAGTATGTGGGAGCCAACATGGGTATCCAGATCCCGCTGTTGGTTCTTGACCGGAGAGTCGTCTCGGTCATGTCTACATATCTCCCGAACCCGTAGGGTCTACACACTTAAGGTTTGGTGACGCTAGGGTTGTAGGGATATGTATATGCAGTAACCCGAATGTTGTTCGGAGTCCTGGATGAGATCCCGGATGTCACGAGGAGTTCCGGAATGGTCCGGAGGTAAAGATTTATATATGGGAAGTCCTGTTTCGGGCATCGGGACAAGTTTCGGGGTTATCGATATTGTACCGGGACCACCGGAAGGGTCCCGGGGGTCCACCGGGTGGGGCCACCTGTCCCGGGGGGCCACATGGGCTGTAGGGGGTGTGCCTTGGCCTACATGGGCCAAGGGCACAGCCCCAAAGAGGCCCATGCGCCTAGGGTTACAAGGGGAAAGAGTCCCAGGAGGGGAAGGCACCTCCTAGGGGCCTTGGGGGGGAGGGAAACCCCCCCTTGGCCGCCGCCCCACCCTAGGAGATGGGATCTCCTAGGGCCGGCGCCCCCCTTGGCCCTCCTATATATAGTGAGGGAAGGAGGGCTTTTCTCCCACGCCTTTGGTTGCCTCCTTCTCCCTCTCCAACACCTCCTCCTCCTCCATAGCGCTTGGCGAAGCCCTAACGGAGTACTGCAGCTCCATCATCACCACGCCGTCGTGCCACTGCTGGTGCCATCTTCCTCAACCTCTCCTCTCCCCTTGCTGGATCAAGAAGGAGGAGACGTGGCTGTTCCGTACGTGTGTTGAACGCGGAGGCATCGTCCGTTTGGTGCTAAGATCTTCGGTGATTTGGATCACGTCGTGTTCGACTACCTCATCCCCGTTCTTTGAACGCTTCCGCTCGTGATCTACAAGGTACGTAGATGCATCTAATCACTCGTTGCTAGATGAACTCATAGATAGATCTTGGTGAAACCGTAGGAAAATTTTTGTTTTCTGCAACGTTCCCCAACAGTGGCATCATGAGCTAGGTCTATGCGTAGTTCTCTTGCATGAGTAGAACACAATTTGTTGTGGGCGTAGATGTTGTCAACTTTCTTGCCGCTACTAGTCTTATCTTGCTTCAACGGTATTGTGGGATGAAGCGGCCCGGACCAACCTTACACGTACGCTTACGTGAGACCGGTTCCACCGACTAACATGCACAAGTTGCATAAGGTGGCTGGCGGGTGTCTGTCTCTCCTACTTTAGTTGGAGCAGATTCTATGAACAGGGTCCTTATGAAGGGTAAATAGAAGTTGACAAATCACGTTGTGTCTTTCACGTAGGTAAGAAAACGTTCTTGTTAGAACCCTACTTCAGCCACGTAAAACCTGCAACAACAATTAGAGGACATCTAACTTGTTTTTGCAGCAAGTGCTTTGTGATATGATATGGCCAAAGTTGTGATGAATGATGAATGATCTATATGTGATGTATGAGATGTTCATGCTATTGTAATAGGAATCACAACTTACATGTCGATGAGTATGACGGCGACAGGATGATCTTGGAGCCCCAAGATGGAGATCAAAGGAACTATGTGATATTGGCCATATCATGTCACTATTATTATTTGATTGCATGTGATGTTTATCATGTTTTGCATCTTGTTTGCTTAGAACGACGGTAGTAAATAAGATGATCCCTCATAATAATTTCAAGAAAGTGTTCCCCCTAACTGTGCACCGTTGCTAAAGTTCGTCGTTTTGAAGCACCACGTGATGATCGGGTGTGATAGATCCTTACGTTCACATACAATAGGTGTAAGACAGATTTACACACGCAATACACTTAGGTTGACTTGACGAGCCTAGCATGTGCATAGACATGGCCTCGGAACACAGAAGACCGAAAGGTCGAGCATGAGTCGTATAGAAGATACGATCAACATGAAGATGTTCACCGACGTTGACTAGTCCGTCTCACGTGATGATCGGACATGGCCTAGCCAACTCGGATCATGTTATACTTAGATGACTAGAAGAGGGATGTCTATCTAAGTGGGAGTTCATTATAATTTGATTAGATGAACTTAATTATCATGAACTTAGTCTAAAATATTTACAATATGTCTTGTAGTTCAAATGGCCAACATAGTCCTCAACTTCAACGCGTTCCTAGAGAAAACCAAGCTCAAAGACGATGGTAGCAACTACACGGACTGGGTCCGTAACCTGAGGATCATCCTCATAGCTGCCAAGAAAGATTATGTCCTACAAGCACCGCTAGGTGATCCACCCGTCCCACAGAACCAATACGTTATGAACGCTTGGCAGACACGTGCCGATGACTACTCCCTCATTCAGTGCGGCATGCTTTACAGCCTAGAGTCGAGGCTCCAAAAGTGTTTTGAGAGACATGGAGCATATGAGATGTTTGAAGAGCTGAAAATGGTTTTCCAAGCTCATGCCCGGGTCGAGAGATATGAAGTCTCCGACAAATTCTTCAGCTGTAAGATGGAGGAAAATAGTTCTGTCAGTGAGCACATACTCACTATGTCTGGGTTACATAACCGCTTGACTCAGCTGGGAGTTAATCTCCCGGATGATGCGGTCATTGACAGAATCCTCCAGTCGCTTCCACCAAGCTACAAGAGCTTTGTGATGAACTTCAATATGCAGGGGATGGAAAAGACCATTCCTGAAGTATTTGCAATGCTGAAATCAGCAGAGGTAGAAGTCAAGAAGGAACATCAAGTGTTGATGGTCAATAAAACCACTAAGTTCAAGAAGGGCAAGGGTAAAAAGAACTTTGGGAAGGACGGCAAGGACATTGCCGCGCCCGGCAAGCAAGCTGCTGGGAAGAAGAAGTCAAAGTATGGACCCAAGCCTGAGACGGAGTGCTTTTATTGCAAAGGGAAGGGTCACTGGAAGCGGAACTGCCCCAAATACTTAGCGGACAAGAAGGCCGGCAAAACAAAAGGTATATGTGATATACATGTAATTGATGTGTACCTTACCAGTACTCGTAGTAACTCCTGGGTATTTGATATCGGTGTCGTTGCTCATATTTGTAACTCACAGCAGGAGCTGCAGAATAAACAGAGACTGGCGAAGGACGAGGTGACGATGCGCGTCGGGAATGGTTCCAAGGTCGATGTGATCGCGATCGGCACGCTACCTCTACATTTACCTATGGGATTAGTTATAAACCTCAATAATTGTTATTTAGTGCCAAGTTTGAGCATGAACATTGTATCAGGATCTCGTTTAATACGAGATGGCTACTCATTTAAATCTGAGAATAATGGTTTTTCTATTTATATGAGAGATATGTTTTATGGTCATGCTCCGATGGTCAATGGTTTATTCTTAATGAATCTCGAACGTAATATTACACATATTCATAGTGTGAATACCAAAAGATGTAAAGTTGATAACGATAGTCCCACATACTTGTGGCACTGCCGCCTTGGTCACATAGGTGTCAAACGCATGAAGAAGCTCCATGCAGATGGACTTTTAGAGTCTCTTGATTATGAATCATTTGACACGTGCGAACCATGCCTCATGGGTAAAATGACCAAGACTCCGTTCTCAGGAACAATGGAGCGAGCAACCAACTTATTGGAAATCATACATACTGATGTGTGCGGTCCAATGAGTGTTGAGGCTCGCGGTGGCTATCATTATGTTCTCACCCTCACTGATGACTTAAGTAGATATGGGTATGTCTACTTAATGAAACACAAGTCTGAAACCTTTGAAAAGTTCAAGGAATTTCAGAGTGAAGTTGAGAATCAACGTGACAGGAAAATCAAGTTTCTACGATCAGATCGTGGAGGAGAATACTTGAGTCACGAATTTGGCACACACTTAAGAAAATGTGGAATAGTTTCACAACTCACGCCGCCTGGAACACCTCAGCGTAATGGTGTGTCCGAACGTCGTAATCGCACTCTATTAGATATGGTGCGATCTATGATGTCTCTTACCGATTTACCACTATCTTTTTGGGGCTATGCTTTAGAGACTGCCGCATTCACTTTAAATAGGGCACCGTCGAAATCCGTTGAGACGACACCGTTTGAATTATGGTTTGGGAAGAAACCTAAGCTGTCATTTCTGAAAGTTTGGGGATGCGATGCTTATGTCAGGAAACTTCAACCTGAAAAGCTCGAACCCAAATCGGAAAAATGAGTCTTCATAGGATACCCTAAAGAAACCATTGGGTATATCTTCTACCTCAGATCCGAAGGCAAGATCTTGGTTGCCAAGAATGGATCCTTTCTAGAGAAAGAGTTTCTCTCGAAAGAAGTAAGTGGGAGGAAAGTAGAACTTGATGAAGTATTACCTCTTGAACCGGAAAATGGCGCAACTCAAGAAAATGTTCCTGAGGCGCCTGCACCGACTAGAGAGGAAGTTATTGATGATGATCAAGATACTTCTGATCAAGCTCCTACTGAAATTCGAAGGTCCACAAGGACATGTTCCGCACCAGAGTGGTATGGCAACCCTGTCTTGGAAATCATGTTGTTAGACAACGGTGAACCTTCGAACTATGAAGAAGCGATGGCAGGCCCAGATTCCGACAAATGGCTAGAAGCCATGAAATCCGAGATAGGATCCATGTATGAAAACAAAGTATGGACTTTGACTGACTTGCCTGTTGAACGGCGAGCCATAGAAAATAAATGGATCTTCAAGAAGAAGACAGACGCGGATGGTAATGTGACCATCTATAAAGCTCGGCTTGTCGCTAAGGGTTATCGACAAGTTCAAGGAATTGACTACGATGAGACTTTCTCACCGGTAGCGAAGCTAAAGTCCGTCCGAATCATGTTAGCAATTGCCGCATTCTATATTATGAGATATGGCAAATGGACGTCAAAACGGCATTCCTTAATGGTTTCCTTAAGGAAGAGTTGTATATGATGCAGCCGGAAGGTTTTGTCGATCCTAAGAATGCTGACAAGGTGTGCAAGCTCCAATGCTCGATTTATGGGCTGGTGCAAGCATCTCGGAGTTGGAACATTCGCTTTGATGAGATGATCAAAGCGTTTGGGTTTACGCAGACTTATGGAGAAGCCTGCGTTTACAAGAAAGTGAGTGGGAGCTCTGTAGCATTTCTCATACTATATGTAGATGACATACTTTTGATGGGAAGTGATATAGAACTCTTGGACAGCATCAAGGCCTACTTGAATAAAAGTTTTTCAATGAAGGACCTTGGGGAAGCTGCTTATATATTAGGCATCAAGATCTATAGAGATAGATCAAGACGCCTCATAGGTCTTTCACAAAGCACATACCTTGATAAGATTTTGAAGAAGTTCAAAATGGATCAGTCCAAGAAAGGGTTCTTGCCTGTTTTGCAAGGTGTGAGATTGAGCTCGGCTCAATGCCCGACCACGGCAAAAGATAAAGAAGAGATGAGTGTCATCCCCTATGCTTCAGCCATAGGATCTATTATGTATGCCATGCTATGTACCAGACCTGATGTAAACCTTGCCGTAAGTTTGGTAGGAAGGTACCAAAGTAATCCCGGCAAGGAACACTGGACAGCGGTCAAGAATATCCTGAAGTACCTGAAAAGGACAAAGGACATGTTTCTCGTTTATGGAGGTGACGAAGAGCTTGTCGTAAAGGGTTACGTCGATGCTAGCTTCGACACAGATCTGGATGACTCTAAGTCACAAACCGGATACGTGTATATGTTGAATGGTGGAGCAGTAGCTGGTGCAGCTGCAAGCAGAGCGTCGTGGTGGGATCTACATATAAAGCGGAGTACATGGCAGCCTCGGAGGCAGCACATGAAGCAATATGGGTGAAGGAGTTCATCACCGACCTAGGAGTCATACCCAATGCGTCGGAGCCAATCAAACTCTTTTGTGACAACACTGGAGCTATGGCACTTGCCAAGGAGCCCAGGTTTCACAAGAAGACAAGGCACATCAAGCGTCGCTTCAACTCCATTCGTGAAAATGTTCAAGATGGAGACATAGAGATTTGTAAAGTACATATGGACCTGAATGTAGCAGATCCGTTGACTAAACCTCTCCCTAGGGAAAAACATGATCAACACCAGAATTCCATGGGTGTTCGATTCATCACAATGTAACTAGATTATTGACTCTAGTGCAAGTGGGAGACTGTTGGAAATATGCCCTGGAGGCAATAATAAAAGCATTATTATTATATTTCTTTGTTCATGATAATTGTCTTTATTCATGGTATAACTGTATTATCCAGAAATCATAATACACGTGTGAATACATAGACCATAATATGTCCCTAGTAAGCCTCTAGTTGACTAGCTCGTTGATCAACAGATAGTCATGGTTTCCTGGCTATGGACATTGGATGTCATTGATAACGAGATCACATCATTAGGAGAATGATGTGATGGACAAGACCCAATCCTAAGCATAGCACAAAGATCGTGTAGTTCGTTTGCTAGAGCTTTTCCAATGTCAAGTATCTTTTCCTTTGACCATGAGATCGTGTAACTCCCGGATAACGTAGGAGTGCTTTGGGTGTACCAAACGTCACAACGTAACTGGGTGACTATAAAGGTGCACTACAGGTATCTCCGAAAGTGTCTGTTGGGTTGACACGGATCGAGACTGGGATTTGTCACTCCATATGACGGAGAGGTATCACTGGGCCCACTCGGTAATGCATCATCATAATGAGCTCAAAGTGACCAAGTGTCTGGTCACGGGATCATGCATTACGGTACGAGTAAAGTGACTTGCCGGTAACGAGATTGAACAAGGTATTGGGATACCGATGATCGAATCTCGGGCAAGTAACATACCGATTGACAAAGGGAATTGCATACGGGGTTGCTTAAATCCTCGACATCGTGGTTCATCCGATGAGATCATCGTGGAGTATGTGGGAGCCAACATGGGTATCCAGATCCCGCTGTTGGTTATTGACCAGAGAGTCGTCTCGGTCATGTCTACATATCTCCCGAACCCGTAGGGTCTACACACTTAAGGTTCGGTGACGCTAGGGTTGTAGGGATATGTATATGCAGTAACCCAAATGTTGTTCGGAGTCCCGGATGAGATCCCGGACGTCACGAGGAGTTCCGGAATGGTCCGGAGGTAAAGATTTATATATGGGAAGTCCTGTTTCGGGCATCGGGACAAGTTTCGGGGTTATCGGTATTGTACCGGGACCACCGGAAGGGTCCCGGGGGTCCACCGGGTGGGGCCACCTGTCCCGGGGGGCCACATGGGCTGTAGGGGCTGTGCCTTGTCCTACATGGGCCAAGGGCACCAGCCCCAAAGAGGCCCATGCGCCTAGGGTTACAAGGGGAAAGAGTCCTAGGAGGGGAAGGCACCTCCTAGGTGCCTTGGGGGGGGGAGGGAAACCCCCCCTTGGCCGCCGCCCCACCCTAGGAGATGGGATCTCCTAGGGACGGCGCCCCCCCCCTTGGCCCTCCTATATATAGTGAGGGAAGGAGGGCTTTTCTCCCACGCCTTTGGTTGCCTCCTTCTCCCTCTCCAACACCTCCTCCTCCTCCATAGCGCTTGGCGAAGCCCTGACGGAGTACTGCAGCTCCATCATCACCACGCCGTCGTGCCGCTGCTGGTGCCATCTCCCTCAACCTCTCTTCTCCCCTTGCTGGATCAAGAAGGAGGAGACGTGGCTGTTCCATACGTGTGTTGAACGCGGAGGCATCGTCCGTTCGGTGCTAAGATCTTCGGTGATTTGGATCACGTCGTGTTCGACTACCTCATCCCCGTTCTTTGAACGCTTCCGCTCGCGATATACAAGGTATGTAGATGCATCTAATCACTCGTTGCTAGATGAACTCATAGATAGATCTTGGTGAAACCGTAGGAAATTTTTTGTTTTCTGCAACGTTCCCCAACAGTATGGAATCCCAAGGATTGGATGTGATATTAGGCATGGATTGGTTATCAAAGTATGAAGGGAATATTGAATGTGCCAGTAAGTCAATTTCACATACCACCCCAGAAGGGAGAAGAATCAAGTATGTATCCCGACATGTGCCAAAGAGGACTCAAGTAAATTGTTTAACCGGAGTAGTGCAGGAGGAAGTACCAGTAGTGAAGGATTTCCCCAAAGTATTTCCAGAAGAGTTGCCAGGCATGCCACCGGATAGAGATATTGATTTTTGGATTGAGCTTTTGCCAGGCACAGGGCCAATATCAAAGAGACCATATAGGATGCCTGCAAAGGATTTGGTGGAAATTAAGAAGCGGATTAAGGAGTTACTAGATAAAGGATATATTCACCCAAGTTCATCGCCTTGGGGATCGCCAGTACTTCTAGTGGAGAAGAAGGATGGATCCTTAAGGATGGTTGTCGATTATCGAGGATTGAATGAAGTAACCATCAAAAACAAGTACCCCCTACCGATGATCAATGATCTGTTTGATCGATTGCAAGGAGCTAAGGTATTTTCCAAGATCGATCTGCGATCAGGATACCACTAGTTGAAGATTCGGGAACAAGATATACCCAAGACGGCTTTTACCACCAGGTATGGGCTGTACGAGTATACCGTTATGTCATTTGGTCTGACTAACGCACCTGCATATTTTATGAACATGATGAACAAGGTGTTTATGGAGTTCTTGGATAAGTTCGTCATAGTGTTCATTGATGATATCCTGGTTTACTCAAAGAATGAAGAGGAGCATAAGGAGCATTTGCGTTTGGTTCTTGGAAAGCTCAGAGAACATCAATTATATGCCAAATTTAGCAAATGTGAGTTTTGGTTGAAGGAAGTTGGATTTCTCGGACACGTTATATCCGGAGAAGGTATAGCAGTAGATCCCACTAAAGTTGATACCGTGACCAAGTGGGAAGCACCAACCACCGTGGGAGAGATCCAGAGTTTTCTTGGACTCGTAGGATACTACCGGAGGTTTATTGAGAATTTCTCAAAGATTGCGAAGCCTATGACTGAGTTGTTGAAGAAGTATACCAAGTTCATATGGACGGAGGAATGTGAGGCTAGTTTTCAGGAGTTGAAGAAACGTTTCGTTACCTCACCCGTGTTGATTTTTACCGGACCAGACCAAGGATTATGAGGTGTATTGCGACGCTTCACGACGAGGACTTGGAGCAGTGCTTATGCAGGAAGGAAGAGTTGTTTCATATGCCTCACGACAGCTTAAGCCTCATGAGTTGAATTATGCCACGCATGATTTGGAGTTAGCACCCGTAGTGCATGCATTGAAGACTTGGAGACACTTTCTGATTGGAAACCATTGAGAGGTGTACACGGATCACAAGAGTTTGAAGTATATTTTCACAAAGAAGGAGTTGAACCTCAGACAAAGGAGATGGTTGGAGCTCATCAAGGATTATGATATGAAATTGCATTATCACCCCGGAAAGGCAAACGTAGTAGCTGACGCATTAAGCCGTAAGAGCCATGTCAACACCCTAATGATGGGAGATTTACCAGGGGAGTTAGCCGAAAATCTTCGAGAGCTATGTTTGAAAATAGTTCCAAGAGGCTATGTAGCAGCATTGGAGATTCAGTCTACTTTAATGGATAAGATCAGAGAAGCTCAAAGGACTGACAAGGAAATTGCTTCCATTAAGGAGAAAATGAACAAAGGAAAAGCTAAGGGATTTCGTGAGGATGAGCACGATACCTTATGGTTTGAAGACCGTGTCTATGTACCAAATGATCCGGAGATTAGGAAGCTAATTCTGCAAGAGGCCCATGACTCACCATACTCGATTCACCCAGGAAATACCAAGATGTATTTGGATTTGAAGGATATTTTCTGGTGGACCGGAATGAAAAAGTATATTGCGGAATATGTAACAGTTTGTGATGTATGTCAGAGAGTGAAGGCAGAGCATCAGAAGCCAACAGGATTGCTACAACCATTGCCGATACCCGAATGGAAGTGGGATAAGCTAGGCATGGATTTCATCACAGGATTGCCTAGAACACGTTCAGGCTATGACTCGATATGGGTTGTAGTCGATCGTTTGACAAAGGTAGCTCATTTCATTCCAGTGAAGACTACCTATACCAGTGCAAAGTTGGCAAAGATATACATGACCAGGATCGTATGTCTGCATGGCGTTCCAAGGAGCATTGTATCGGATAGAGGAACCTAGTTTACCTCAAAGTTCTGGAATCAGTTGCATGAGACTTTGGGAACCAGACTGGAGTTTAGCACAGCTTTCCACCCGCAGAGGACAGACCGAGAGAGTAAATCAGATTTTGGAGGATATGCTAAGAGCTTGTGTGCTAGATTATGGATCTAGTTGGGATGAGAATTTGCCATATGCAGAGTTCTCTTACAACAACAGCTATCAATCCAGTTTGAAGATGGCCCCTTTTGAAGCCTTGTACGGAAGGAGGTGCAGGACCCCATTGTCCTGAGATGAAGTTGGAGATCGCCAGTTGTTTGGACCGGATCTGATAAAGGAGTCTGAACAGAAAGTGAAATTAATTCGCGACAGGCTGAAGGTAGCTCAATCCAGGCAGAAGAGTTGCAGATTCTAAACACAAGGAGATAGTTTACGAAGTCGGAGAACGAGTCTATCTTCGAGTATCACCACTTCGAGGAGTTAAGCGCTTTGGAGTTAAGGGAAAGTTAGGACCACGTTTTGTAGGCCCATACCAAGTTTTGGAGCGTATGGGAGAAGTTGCCTATAAGTTGGAATTGCCCGAAGGATTTTCAGGAGTTCACGACGTGTTCCATGTATCCCAGTTGAAGAAGTGCCACGCAGAGATGGCCGACATACCGCTGAGAGATACGGTACCACTGGAAGCAATTCAGTTGGATAGTGATTTGACCTATGAGGAGAAACCAGTTAAGATTCTAGAGTATGCCAGTCGAGTCACCCACAGCAAGGTTATCAAGTTTTGCAAGGTTCAGTGGAGCCACCACACGGAGGATGAAGCCACCTGGGAACGAGAGGAAGATATGCTGAAGGACCACCCTCACCTATTTTCTAGCCAACCCGAATCTCGAGGGCGAGATTCATCTTAAGGGGGTAGGTTTGTAACATCCCAAAATTTCAATTTGGAATGTTATACACTAGATCATCATTGCATATCATATTTATTGCATTTTGGTTGATCCTAGAAATTTTTCGCAACTCAAGGACCCTCGGAGAGAGTTGGGGATTTCGTTATTTTCATATTTGAGTTGTCTCAAATTTTGAAAATAGGATCATTTGATTTTATTTCTTTTATCTTAAATTATTTCTATTACAAAAATATGAGAGAGGGAATAAAATGACTTTCCCAAAATAAAGAAATATTGAGGATTTAATAAAAAACAAATAAGATTTTATTTGGTTTTATTTGCTATTTTATTTGAATTTAGGAAAAATGCGCGTTTTTCAAAATTGCATTTAGGCCCCAAATAAATGTTCATCCTGTGCGGCTTGATTTTAGAAGCCGGGGAAAATTTATTTTGGGATTTTTGGAGTCCGTTTAGTAGTCCTTTTGTTTTTTTTCGAGCGTAAGTTTTTTTTTAAAACGTCCGAACCGACCTACGGGCCGAGCTAGGCCCGGACTCCCCGGACCCAGCCTTTATAAGCGCCGGCCCACCCCGGGCCAAAACCCTAGCCGCCCTGCCTCGAACCCCGCGCACGCCGCTGCCGCCGCGCCCGCCGCCGCCCGCCGCCGCCGCCGCCCCGCCGGACCCCGTCGCCGCGCCCGAGGCCGCCGCCCGCACCCGACACCGCCCGCCGCCGCCAACGCTGCCGCCCGCCGCCGCCGACGCCGTCACCTCGGCGGAGCCGCCGCCGCCGTCCCGCCGCCTGAGGTTTACCTCGATCCCGCCGCCGGTTTTCTCGGAAAAACCGTTCGTTTTTCGTCGGTTTTTTGGTTTCATTTTTTCTTTAGATCGGTTTTTCCCCGGTTTAGGCTAATTAGCGAGCGTTCGCTCGTTTGTTCATTTTAACGAACGCGTTCTTCATTTAGATTCAGTTAACGAACATTCGTTCGTTAAACTGTTCGTCGTTTTTCTTTTTCTTGGATTAAATCCGCGATTTTCTGATCGCGATTTCTGATTCGATTTTCGCTTTAGTTTATCTTTTCGCTCGTTTATCGGAATCAGGTGATTCAAGCGCCTAGAGTTTCGTCTCGAAACCCTCTTTACGTTTAACCAACTTAAACAAGTTTTTGCTTCTGTAAAAATTGCCTTAGATCCAGAATAGTAAACAAAGCCTGTTTCTTTTCCCGTTTGTCTTTCGTTGCTTCGTTCGATTCAATTCTTTTGCCAACCGGAGTTCTTAAGTTGAACTTTCTGGTTAAATCTCTTATTTGAGTTTTACCTATGCATTAGTTGAGTAGTTATTGTGTGCTTGTTTGTTTGCGATAGAGTACCCGGAGTGTGCCGCCTGTTACTTCGAATCGCTAGGTTTCCCGGATCATCAGCAAGGCAAGTAACACTTTGATCATACCTCCTACTACCCAATTTTATTGCATTAGATCAATCCTTACACATTGCATGATTAGGATCTAATTAAATTGTGGGGTTGGGAAGTAGTTGAGGTAGTACCTATTACCTGTCTAATTATCAAACCTTTGGGAGTTACTTCTACGTTTGCTTATTATTGCTATGCTATGCTAGTAGACGCGGATTGGGTGAGTGTATCCATGACAGATGCGAGCTTTGTTAATTAATGGTTTACTTAAGGTGGCAACCTAGACACACATCTGGGTGGATTAAGGCACCTGGGTATTCCAGGATTGCCTGTTTTCTTTTGGACCGCCACCCAGGCTCAAAGGGATCATGAGATTATTCATGCTAGAAACTTCCGTGTGCAGCCACAAGCTATTATGGGCTCTAGCATAGTTGACTAAGTCGTGTGAACTCTTACAGTGGTAGACTAGCAGATGTAGGGGATGTAGGTGGTACGGTCTACCCATTGTAAGGTGCTAGCGCTTCTGAAAGACTATGTCTCGGTCATCCGTTTCTCAAACACCGTGTAGTGCGAGAAACCAAATAGAGGCGATCGAGTCTTATGGGGAAAAGTGCGCAAACCTCTGCAGAGTGTATAAACTAATCATGGTTAGCCATGTCCCCGGTTATGGACATCTTGAGTATCTGGTACCTGGATTATCATGTGAATCTCAACATGTTACTCTAAAAATTAATTTTGTTGGGTTTGTTTAATGATGATGTTTAATTGGGATTGAGAATGCTGTCAACCATTCTCAATGTTTAACAACCACCATAATAGTTAAATAAATTTATTCCTTTGCAGTAGGGAAAAATTGGCTTTACGCAAAACTGTAACCATAGAGCTTTCCACCAGCCAAATATGCATATAGTATAGCTGTTTCATTCCATTATTCTCTATGTGTTACATTACCAGCATATTCCATGTGCTGACCCGTTTTCGGGCTGCAACGTTAATGTTGCAGACTTTTCAGACGACGATTAAGGAGTTTTAGGTCGTGGTTCTATACTCAGTGATGCCGTTGGAGTTGATGGACTCACTTATCTTCCAAGCCTTCCGCTGTTATCGTTATTAGATGGCCTTAAGCCATTTTTATTGTAATAAGTTATCTTTGGAGACACTCAATGTAATAAGTGTGTGATTGCTACTCTGCTATAAATCCTTCAAGTACTGTGTGGTGTCAGCATTACTGATCTAGGGATGACACCGGAGCACAGAGATTGGACCATTGAGATCTGGTCGCTACACTATATGCGGTATTTCCATGTCGTTCTAAGTAAATTTGTATGTGCCATCTCTAATTTCCAAAATGAATTTCCTTTTTGTGTGCCCATACCGCTCATGAAGCGGCAGGGGGTGGCCAACATTTTCCATGCTAGATGTGTTATTCTCAAGATGAGTGTTTATTCACTTGACATTGCATGAGAGTATGATGGTAATAGGGATTCCCAGTCCCGAAATGAAAAAGAAATTTACTTTCTGTTGTCAAATAATAAATTCATTGGAAAGTGTTGGTATGGAAGGCACCCGTGGATACGGCTAGCCAAGGATTGTGAAAGAATGGTTGAAAAAGGAATGAACTTTATTTTATGTTTGGGAACCGCCTATGATATATCTAGCATGGAAAGTGTTGGGAATTACTCGGTCGTTCTCATTGACGGGAAAAGCATGCCTCTCAAAAAAATTATCTCTCAATTTTTTCTTTGAGCTCTAGCACCTCTACAGATCTCTACTTCCCTCTGCGAAGGGCCTATCTATTTACTTTATTCAATTCTTATTTTTATTTGAGTCTCCATCTTCTTTTATAAAGCACCAACTAGGGAGCACTATGATCGTACTTGAGCATTGGATGTAGCTAATATTCGAGTGTGTTTCGTGAATGGATCAATGATTGTGCATGATGGGCTAGGGATAACTTTCTCTTTAGTGTTGATATTTTGAAAGACATGAATGGTAGCTTGTTTATATGCTTGAGTATTGAAGTCTTCATGTCAGAACTAGACTATTGCTTTGAACCATATAAAAGTCCAAATGTCCATGCTACAAAGAAAAGAATATGTGATGAACATGTTAGGCAGCATTCCACATCAAAAATTCTATTTTTATTATTTACCTACTCGAGGACGAGCAAGAATTAAGCTTGGGGATGCCTATATGTCTCCAACGTTTTTGATTGTTCCATGCTATTATATTATCATTCTTGGATGTTTTACAATCAATTTATAGCAACTTTACATCATTTTTTGGGACTAACCTATTGACACAGTGCCTAGTGCCAGTTGCTATTTTTTGCTTGTTTTTTACTTTGTAGAATATCAGTACCAAGTGGAGTCCAAATGCAGCGAAACTTTTTGGAGATTTTTTTGGACTAGAAGACACCTTGGGGGGCAAGAAAGCACCAGAGGGGATCCCCGTGGGGACCACAAGACACCTGGGTGTGCTAGGAGGCCCAAGCATGCCTAGGGGGGTTGTGGGCCCCACAGAGGTCTCCTGCACCGCCTCTTTGCCCTATTAATTCTCAAATATTCTAGAAACCCTAGTGGAGTCGACGAAACACAGTTCTAGCTGCCGCAAGTTCCAGAACCACGAGGTCCAATCTAACACCATCACGGAGGGGTTCATCATCCTCATTCGTGCCTCTCCGATGATGCGTGAGTAGTCCACCATAGACCTAAGGGTCCGTAGGCAGTAGCTAGATGGCTTCTTCTCTCTTTTTGCGGTGTGTTTGTTGGGATCCGATGACTTTGAGTTTATGATCAGATCTATATCCATGAATATTATTTGAGTCTTCTTTGATCTCTTATATGCATGATTATTTATAGCCTCGTATTTCTTCTTCAAATCTTTGGTTTAGTTAGGCCGACTAGATCGATTTTTCTTGCCATGGGAAGAGGTGCTTTGTGATGGGTTCGATCTTGTAGTGTCCTCTCCTAGTGACAGAAGGGGCAGCGAGGCACACATGTATTGTTGTTATGAAGGATAACAAGATGGGGTCTATTCCTACATGAATATATCCTGTCTACATCATGTCATCGTTCTTATTGCATTACTCCATTTCTCCATGAACTTAATACACTAGATGCATGCTGGATAGCGGTTGATGTGTGGAGTAATAGTAGTAGATGCATGCAGGAGTCGGTCTAATAATCTTGGACGTGATGCCTATATATTGACAATTGCCTTGGATATCGTCATAATTATTCGATCTTCTATCAATTGCCCAACAATAATTTGTTTACCTACTGTATGCCATTTTCTTGAGAAAAGCCACTAGTGAAATCTACACCCCGGGTCTATCTTTTATCATATTGCTCTCAGATCTATTTTTATTCGCATTTGTTTTCAGATCTATTATTACAAAGACCCAAAAATACCTTGCTGCACTTTTTCTTTCTTTATTTTATTTCGTGTTTTACCGGGTTCTATTTATCAACACTTATACAAACCGATCTATCTTTTTACTGAGGAGGGATGACAACCGCTCTTACGCGTTGGGTTGCGAGGATTTGTTCTTTGTGTGTAGGTGTCGTTTACATACTGTTGCTTGGTTCTCCTACTGAATTGATACCTTTGAAGGAAATATGCCCTAGAGGCAATAATAAAGTTGTTATTTATATTTCCGTATATCATGATAAATATCTATTATTGATGCTAGAATTGTATTAACCGGAAACTTAGTACATGTGTGAATACATAGAAAAAACAGAGTGTCCCTAGTATGCCTGTACTTGACTAGCTCATTCATCAAAGATGGTTAAGTTTCCTGACCATGGACATGTGTTGTCATTTGATGAACGGGATCACATCATTAAGAGAATGATGTGATGGACAAGACCCATCCGTTAGCTTAGCATAATGATCGTTAAGTTTTATTGCTATTGCTTTCTTCATGACTAATACATGTTCCTCTAACTATGAGATTATGCAACTCCCAAATACTGGACGAACACTTTGTGTGCTATCAAATGTCACAACGTAACTGGGTGATTATAAAGATGCTCTACAGGTGTCTCCGACGGTGTTTGTTGAGTTGGCATAGATCAAGATTAGGATTTTCACTCCGAGTATCGGAGAGGTATCTCTGGGCCCTCTCAGTAATGCACATCACTATAAGCCTTGCAAGCAACGTGACTAATGAGTTAGTTATGGGATGATGCATTACGGAACGAGTAAAGAGACTTACTGGTAACGAGATTGAACTAGGTATGAGGATACCAACGATCGAATCTCGGGCAAGTAACATACCGATGACAAAGGGAATAACATATGTTGTCATAAGGTTCGACCGATAAAGATCTTCATAGAATATGTAGGAACCAATATGGGCATCCAGGTTCCGCTATTGGTTATTGACCAGAGAGATGTCTCGTTCATGTCTACATAGTTCTCGAACCCATAGGGACCACACTCTTAATGTTCGTTGTCGATATAATATAATATGAGTTATGTATGTTGGTGACCGAATGTTGTTCAGAGTCTCGGATGAGATCACGGACATGACAAGGAGCTCCGGAATGGTCCGGAGGTAAAGATTGATATATAGGATGATATGGTTCGGCCAAGGGGTGAAGCCCACGAGGCTTTAGGTCGCTGCAAAAGGAGTTTTGCGGAGGCCAGGGGGGCCAAACATCGGAGACCCTGGCGTCTAGCCCTGGGCCAAATGCCAAGGCCCATGGTGTCTGGGCCAGACGCCAAGGATTGTGGCGTTTGGTCCTGGAGTTCGAGTGGTACTCTTTCCTTTCTGGCAAAACCGACTTTGAGGAGGCTTTTGCTCCAAGTTTCGACCCCAGGGCTCAACATATAAATAGAGGGGCAGGGCTAGCACCAAAGACACATCAAGAAACACCAAGCCGTGTGCCGGCAACCCCGTCCCCTCTAGTTTATCCTCCGTCATAGTTTTCGTAGTGCTTAGGCGAAGCCCTGCGGAGATTGTTCTTCACCAACACCGTCACCACACCGTCGTGCTACCGGAACTCATCTACTACTTCGCCCCTCTTGCTGGATCAAGAAGGCGAGGCCATCATCGAGCTGAACGTGTGATGAATGCGAAGGTGCCGTACGTCCAGTAATTGATCGGGACAGATCGTGAAGATGTACGACTACATCAACCGCGTTGATAAACGCTTCTGCTTTCGGTCTACAAGGGTACGTAGACACACTCTCCCCTCTCGTTGCTATGCATCTCCTAGATAGATCTTGCGTGATTGTAGGAATTTTTTTGAAATACTGCATTCCCCAACAGTGGCATCTGAGCCAGGTCTATGCGTAGATGTTATATGCACGAGTAGAACACAAAGAGTTATGGGCAATAATAGTTATACTACTTACCAGCAACGTCTTACTTTGATTCGGCGGTATTGTTGGATGAAGCGGCCCGAACCGACATTACATGACCGCATTCATGAGATTGGTTCTACCGACGTGCTTCGCACACAGGTGGCTAGCGGGTGTCTATTTCTCCAACTTTAGTTGAATCGAGTTTGACTACACCCGGTCCTTATTCAAGGTTAAAACAACACACTTGATGAATAATCGTTGTGCTTTTCATGCGTAGGTAAGAACGGTTCTTTCTAGAACCCCGTAGCAGCCACGTAAAACTTGCAACAACAAAGTCGAGGACGTCTAACTTGTTTTTGCATGGCATGTTGTGATGTGATATGGTCAAGACGTGATGAGATATAAATTGTTGTATGAGATGATCATGTTTTGTAACAGTTATCAGCAACTGGCAGGAGACTTATGGTTGTCGCTTTATTGTATGAAATGCAATCGCCATGTAATTGCTTTACTTTATCACTAAGCGGTAGCAATAGTTGGCAAGACGACAACAATGCTACGATGGAGATCAAGGTGTCAAGCAGGTGACGATGGTGATCATGACGGTGCTTTAGAGATGGAGATCAAAGGCACAAGATGATGATGGCCATATCATATCACTTATTTTGATTGCATGTGATGTTTATCCTTTATGCATCTTATTTTGCTTAGTACGGCGGTAGCATTATAAGATGATCTCTCACTAAATTTCAAGGTATAAGTGTTCTCTCGGAGTATGCACCGTTGCTACAGTTCGTCATGCCGAGACACCACATGATGGTCGGGTGTGATAAGCTCTACGTTCACATACAACGGGTGCAAGCCAGTTTTGCACACGCATAATACTCGGGTTAAACTTGACGAGCCTCGCATATGCAGATATGGCCTCGGAACACTGAGACCCAAATGTGGAACGTGAATCATATAGTAGATATGATCAACATAGTGATGTTCACCATTGAAAACTACTCCATCTCACGTGATGATCGAACATGGTTTAGTTGATATGGATCACGTGATCACTTAGATGACTAGAGGGATGTCTATCTAAGTGGGAGTTCTTAAGTAATATGATTAATTGAAATTTAATTTATCATGAACTTAGTCCTGATAGTATTTGCAAAATATGTTGTAGACCAATAGCTCGTGTATAGCTCCCCTGTTTTATTTTTGATATGTTCCTAGAGAAAATAAGTTGAAAGATGATAGTAGCAATGATGCAGATTGAGTCCATGATCCGAGGATTATCCTCACTGATGCACATAAGAATTATGTCCTTGATGCGCCGCTAGGTGACAGACCTATTGTAGGAGTAGATGCAGACGTTATGAACATTTGGCAAGCTCGTTATGATGACTACTTGATAGTTTAGTGCGCCATGCTTTACGACTTAGAACCAGGACTTCAAAAACATTTTGAACACCAAGGAGCATATAAGATGTTCCAAGAGTTGAAATTGGTATTTCAGACTCATACCCGAGTCAAGAGGTATGAGACCTCTGACAAGTACTTTGCCTACAAGATGGAGGAGAATAACTCAACCAATGAGCATGTGCTCAGAATGTCTGAGTACTACAACTGCTTGAATCAAGTGGGATTTAATCTTCAAGATAAGATAGTGATTGACAGAGTTCTCTAGTCACTATCACCAAGTTACTAGAACTTCGTGATGAACTATAATATGCAAGGGATGACAAAAACGATTCCCCGAGCTCTTCGCGATGCTGAAATCGGCGAAGGTAGAAATCAAGAAAAGCATAAAGTGTTGATGGTTGACAGGACCACTAGTTTCAAGTAAAAGGGCAAGGGAAAGAAAGGGAACTTCAAGAAGAATGACAAGCAAGTTCCCACTCCCATGAAGAAGCCCAAAGCTAGACCCAAGCCTGAAACTGAGTGCTTCTACTGCAAAAGGAAATGGTCAGTGGAAGCGGAACTGCCCCAAATACTTGGTAGATAAGAAGGATGGCAAAGTGAACAAAAGTATATATGATGTACATGTTATTGATGTGTACTTTACTAGTGTTCATAGTAGCCCCTGGGTATTTGATACTGATTCAGTTGTTATGATTAGTAACTTGAAACAAGAGTTACAAAATGAACAAAGACTAGTTGAGAGCAAGGTGACGATGTGTGTTGGAAGTGATTCCAAGGTTGATAAGATCACCATCGCACACTACCTTTACCTTCAGGATTAGTGTTGAACCTAAAATAAATGTTATTTGGTGTTTGCGTCAAGCATAATATGATTGGATCATGTTTATTGCAATATTGTTATTCATTTAAGTCAAAGAATAATTGTTATTCTGTCTACCTGAATAAAACCTTCTGTGGTCATACACCCAAGGTGAATGGTTTATTGAATCTCAATCATAGTGATACATGATGACCCACAAGTATAGGGGATCTATCGTAGTCCTTTCGATAAGTAAGAGTGTCAAACCCAACGAGGAGCAGAAGGAAATGATAAGCGGTTTTCAGCAAGGTATTCTCTGCAAGTACTCAAATAAGTAGTAACAGGTAGTTTTGTGATAGGATGAATTGTAACGAGCAACGAGTAACAAAAGTAAATAAAGTGCAGCAAGGTGTCCCAATCCTTTTGTAGCAAAGGACAAGCCGGAACAAACTCTTATAATAGGAAAAGTGCTCCCGAGGACACATGGGAATATCGTCAAGCTAGTTTTCATCACGTTCATATGATTTGCGTTCGATACTTTGATAATTTGATATGTGGGTGGACCGGTGCTTGGGTGCTGTTCTTAGTTGAACAAGCATGCCACTTATGATTAACCTCTATTGCAAGCATCCGCAACTACAACAAAGGTATTAAGGTAAACCTAACCATGGCATGAAACATATGGATCCAAATCAGCCCCTTACGAAGCAACGCATAAACTAGGGTTTAAGCTTCTGTCACTCTAGCAACCCATCATCTACTTATTACTTCCCAATGCCTTCCACTAGGCCCAAATAATGGTGAAGTGTTATGTAGTCGACGTTCACATAACACCACTAGAGGCTAGACAACATACATCTTATCAAAATATCAAACGAATACCAAATTCACATGACTACTAATACCAAGACTTCTCCCTTGTCCTCAGGAACAAACGTAATTACTCACAACGCATATTCATGTTCATAATCAGAGGGGTCATAATATGCATATAGGATCTAAACATATGCTCTTCCACCAATTAAACCAACTAGCATCAACTACAGGGAGTAATCAACACTACTAGCAACCTACTAGCACCAATCCCGGACTTTGAGAAGAGAATTGGATGCAAGAGATGAACTAGGGTTTGGAGATGAGATGGTGCTGGTGAAGATGTTGATGGAGATTGCCCTCTCCTGATGAGAGGAGCGTTGGTGATGACGATGGTGATGATTTCCCCCTCCTGGAGGGAAGTTTCCCCGGCAGAACAGCTCTGCCGGAGCTCTAGATTGGATCCGCCAAGGTTCCGCCTCATGGCGGCGGAGTCTCGTTGTCGGGGGACTAATCCACGAACACCTATGGGACCGACGGACCGACCCCTCCTGGGGAAGGCGGAGATCGCACGAAGAGCAGATCGAGGCGAAGCACACGAGCAGTTTACCCAGGTTTGGGCCGCACGGATGCGTAAAACCCTACTCCTGCTTTGTGGTTTGTATTGAGTTCTTGCTCGGGAGCGCGGGGTGCTACAGTACACACCAGCAGCTAACGAGACCGAGCGTGAGTGTTCTCCCCTTTCGGAACCTCCGAACCCCCTCTACGTTGCGCATGGGCCTCCTTTTATATGCTTAAGGGGTCACCGACAGGTGGCAACATAGACAAGGGTAAAAATGGAAAGGTGTTGCGGTAGGTGCAACTACCTGCTACAGTGTATCATACCTAACCCTGACGGTAGGAGACAAGGGCATTAAATGCCCATCTGTGTTGCCCAAATAGTGCGAAAGGGACCGTCAGGGACGCCACAGCACGCCACGATGGCAATCTTGTCAGCGCCGCTTGCCACCACGCACCCCTGGCTGCACAGCCTCCCGCCACGTACGCCTGGAAGGGTCCCAGAGCGACACGTTGGTGGATGTGCTGGAGCGCGGGCAGAGTGGGGGCTTGCCGCGGCAAGCGCCTTGCCGCGGTCGTTGTCTTGTCGCGTTCGGGAGCTTGTCGCTCACCGGGCCTTGCCGGGACACGTGGCGCGTCGCGGCAAGTTCCTTGAGATTCCTTGGTTGGCCTTCTCGGCAAGCTCATCTTGCCGGGGTCTTGTATGCCTTGGTTTGAATACTTTGTCCTTGAATGGCTCCAAAGGAACCACGAAGGACCTTGGCGGTCACCCGACAAGCCTTGCCGCGGGATGCTGCGACTGCCCGTGCACAAGTTCGGGATACTAGGGTACCCCTACTCTAGTACACCGACAGGAGCCCCCGGGCCTGGTCCATACATGGTGCCGAGCGCTGTTGGGCCAGGCCCAAAACAGGGCACGGGCACGCGCGGCCTGAGTTACGCCGTATCTTTCTCCGTATCCACCGCGCCCTCCCCGAACGGCACGCGTCGAATGCGGCGTCATGGGAGAGATCGTGGGTGGTTCCTTTATTCGGAAAGGCGGAACGTCCGCCCCCTCCCTCTTTATAAGCAGGGGAAACAGGGGCAGTTCGTCCATTCGCCGGTTGCTACTCCAATCTCAGAAACCTCCGCCGCTCCCTCGTCTTCCCAAAGCCGAAAGAGAGCAGCGCCCCGTCCCCCATCGCCACCAGCACCACCAACGCCGTCGATCTCCTCCACCACTTCCGCCATGGCTCCGAAAGCCGACAAGGGGAAGGCTGTGAAGTCGATCGAGGCGCAGCGACTTGCGGCGCCGCGAAAGGAGCGGGCAATCTTCCCCCCCAAGCTCGCCGCGAGGGAGCTGAGGGAGAGTTACTACCTCTTCTAGTCGACGGAGACGCGAGCGCATCCGCGCAAGAAGGTACTTCCAGCCGTCGCTTGGAAAACGGCTCCAAATGGATACCCTTTCTTCGCCTTGTTCTTCTACTGCGGGCTCTGCCCGCCTTTCTCTGAATTCTTCTGCGATATCATGAACACCTACATGTTCCGCCTCCTTGACTTCACCCCCAATGCCGTTCTGACCATGGCAGTTTTCGCACATCTCTGCGAAAACTTTGTCGGAGTCCATCCAAATGTAGCTCTTTTTCGCCACTTCTTTATGCCCCGAGTGGAGAGAGGAGAGCCTTTATCCGGCGGAATCACCTGGATCACGAGGGCCGGCAAGAAGGACACTTATCTAGAGGGAGAGTTCCGCGGCAAGTGGGAGGAGTGGAGAGCAGACTGGTGCTGGATTGTCGAGGAGAATCTGCAGCCGTTTATTGCCCGGCGCCAAGCCCCAGCAGCACGCGGTAGCGATTGGAGTGACGTGGCCCCGGAAGACGCTAGGCTGAAGATTGCCGTCACCAGGATCCAGCGCCTCAGGCTTGCCGGGCTCACTGTAGGCGTTGTTGGCGCAGATTTTCTTCGCCGCCGCATCGCCCCCCTGCAGGAACGGGGGAGGCCCGCCTGGGAGTTCAAAAATGCGGCGGATATCATGAGGCTGCGTCCGGGCCTCAACTTCAACTTCACTGTTCTGGAGCTTAACGCGATGCTCCAGGAGCTGTTCAAGTATGACCCTGAGCATCCCGAAGTGTTCAGGTTACCGAGGGGTGTCGTTCTGCTGTGCAACAACTCCGCGCTCGACCGCATCCGTGCAATGATGCCGCAGTGCGACTCGCATGGAATTGTCGCGACTTGGCAAGAGCCTGAAGACAACGTCGTGCAGGAATTCTTTGACGGCTTGGTAGAAGTGTCGATCCGCTCTGACGAGAAGAATGGCCTCACCCGTGACACCACCAAAGCGGAGATGCAACGCATCGCCACCAGGCTGGAAGAGGCGGCGGCAGCCGCAGCCGCGGGCGAGTTTGGATTCACCGTGGAGGAGGCAGATGCGGCAGAGGCGGCAAGCCGTACCGAGCGAGAGGGGCTTGCTGGCGAGGGAAAGCTTGCCGGGCGTGACGTCGAGTCGAGCGAGCCCCCGAGGATATGAGCGGCTCGTTGGAGATCTCTTCCTCCTCATCCTCAGACAGCACGCCGCAAGCAGAGCCTCCATCTCCACCAAGAAGGCGTCTCCGCAAGGCTGGGGACGTAGCGGGGCGGCAGGCGAGTCGACAGTCGCCGCCCCGCGTGACACGCTCCACTGCGGCAAGCGCTGCTGTCACGGGAGCACCTCACGCTGCAGCAGCAAGTGGAGCGGGGTCCTCCCGGACCACCGCTTCTACTCCTGCCGCTTCTCGCGCCGCGGCGGCAGCCGGAGCGGGCTTGTCTCAGACCACCGCCACTGTTCCCGCCAGGCGGCCAAGGGAACCTACTCCTCCGCCTCCTCGCACCGGACGTGAGCCGAACTTCGACTTCTCCGTGTTTAGCTCCGACGAGGAAGAAGAAGAAGAGTAAGATTCTCTTGTCGTGCTTGCAGTTCTTCAATCCTTGTTGTTTTGACTTGTATCTCATTTGCCTTACTCTGAACTTATTCCTTTTCAGGACTCTGGCCCAGAGAGCAGCGAAGAGAGCCAAGGTTCTGGTGATTGACATCGAGGACGAACCCACCACGACAGCAGGGGGTGCGCCCGAGACAACCTTGCCAGACCCGGCAACTGTTCTCCAGAGCAGCCCCCAGCGTAAGCACATGGTTTGCTTTCCGCTGTTAGGAGCGCGTGGATACTCTTTGCCGACATCTGGCTATTGGTTTGTGTAGGAGCAGAGCAGCCCCACCAGGAGCGCCCGGAGACCACTCCCGGCATGCCATCTGCTTCGACTATGCCGCCAAGGGAGAGTTCTCCGGCAAGGGAGAGGTCTCCGGTAAGGGAGAGCTCTCCGGCAAGGGAGAAATCTCTGGAAAGGGAGAGTTCTCCGGGAAGGGACAGCACCCGCGGCCCCCCGACGGCGGAGACCATGACTGCAGAACCCGGTGCCGGTAATCCTCTTTCTTCAAAACTTCCCTTGGGTTCTTCTTTTTTTTATCTTCTTTTCTTTTGGACATTTGCTTGACTCTTCTCCCTTTTTCGGTCGTCAGACCCATCTGCTGCGGAGCCGATGGAGACCGAGGTCGCCGTCGATGACGAGTCCGCCAAAGCTGCCGCCGCAGCAGCTGGCGAGGGGTCGGGCGATCGTACTGACGGCCCTGAGGCTGCAGGAGCGCCAGGCGCTACGCCGACCGCCAACCCTTCTGCCGCTGCCGCAGCGCCAGGCTCCGAGGAGCCCCAGCCAAGCATCTACTTGAAGGCTGGCGATGGCGTCTTCATCAACCTCCCCTGGGCGTCAAGCTCCAGGGTGCCGGTCGAGGGAGAGAGCTTCAACGGAGAGGTGCTCGTCTCCGCTGTGCTGACGTTGGTTGATGCGCCGAGCAGTAGCGGCAGCGAGCCTGAGGAGGAACGGCTGCTGCGGAAGCTGTTGTCGCTCTACCGCGCCCCACAAGCCAAGCTGGAATCCCGCGAGGCACTTGTCGCGAAGGCGGGAGTGGACATCGAGAAGCGCGCGGAGGAGCTCGGGGGTTTTCACCAGGAAGCTCTCCGGTCTCTGGCAGAAGAGCGGGAGCGACTCGCCGAAGAGCAGAAGGCCTTCTTCCTCGAGAAGGCCGAAGTTGAAGAGCAACAGCGGCTTGCCGCTGAGAAGCTGTCTGCACAGGAGGGCGAGCTGGCGCAGCGGAAGGTCAACCTTGACAGCCACGAGGAGGAGCTTGCCGCGCGCGAGAAAACATTCGGCGGAGCCCTCAAGCAAGCGAAGGATGCTGCCGCAGCTGCCGAGGCTGCCAAGAAGGAGCTGGAGACGAAGGTGGCACAGCTGGAGGCCGATCTCAAGGCGAGCGGCGAAGAGCTTGCCGCGCTCAAGCATGAGTGGGAGCAGGATGCCCACAGCCACTCAGAGCTGCAGGCTCGTCTCGCCGAGAAGGGCAAAGAGCTCAGCACCGCCAAGGACTCCAACACAAATCTTGAGTTGAAGCTGACTGCTTTGACCAAGACGCTGGACGGCGCCAAGGAGCAGGAGGCGGCCTTGAAGGAGGAGGTCAAGGCCGGCAAGGCGCTGCTGGAGAGTGCCGTGGCCGCCCAGAACACTTTTAGGGAGACTGTGGAGCACTGGACGGAGGGGCTTGTGAGTGTTGCCGCAGACGTTGATAGGGAGCTGGCGCAGCTGGGGATGGAGAATCTCGGGTATTCCTCCGACGGGAACCTCCAGCCCAGCGCCAAGCTCACCTTGTTCTTCAAAGTTGTGGCGACGGCCCTCCAGTGACTCCGGGAGAGGATCCCAAAGCAGCTGGCCGACGAGTCGCGCAAGATATGTGCGGGAGCTCTTCAAAAGGTGCTGGTGAAGGTGGCCTTCCGCAATCTGGGCGTCAACCTCACCAACGTCCTCAAGACCCTGCCGCCGGATGCTGATCTGGAGGCGCTCAAGACCCTTGTCGCACCCATTGTGGACAAGGTGAGCGGGATCAAGAGGTTTGAGGGCGATCGCATAGACTAGGCCGCCCGTTTTCTTCTTTTCTTGTCGTTGATTCCTTCCTTTGTATGTTTTTGCCCTACGCTTTTAGGGAACTTGTCGGCGTAGGTACCTTTGCCGCGAGCGCTGAGTGCGGGACGTCAGCAGCCTGCTGGCGGTGCCGCTGCCGACAAGAAACCTTGTCGCAACTAGTCGCAGCTCACTTAAGTTGTTGAGCGGACTCGAAACAAGTAAGGGCGCAACTAGTGCAGCTCACTTAAGTTGTTGAGCGGACTCGAAACAAAGTAAGGGCGCAACTAGCTACGAGTTGGTTCCTCCGCGCACAGGTTTTCCATACAAAGCACGGTCGTTCAAGGAAGATAACTTAAAATTTTTAAAAAATCTGATTGCTCAAACTTTGGCAACTTATCTTTTCTGTTGTTTGCTTCCCGGTAAGGCGAAACTTCCTTGAACGACGCCTGGTCCATACCATTATCTTCTCCTTCCCCCCCGGCAAACTTGTGCGCGAGGGAACCTTCCTTTCCTTGACAAGAAGAGAAAATAAAGATATGGAGCCTTATGGCTCGCTTTTGCTTACCGGGGGTTGGTGCTGCACAAAGTGTCAGATAACACATGCAAAAAAATAGAAAGCATGAGAATGACAAGACGTGCGGAGCACATGAGCTTTATGCACGGGGTCTGCGCCCGGCTTTGTACAAAGGATTACATGCAGCAGCGGCAAGACTTGTACAAAAGGTGGTTGCCGGAACGGGTTCCGGCAACCGCGCCTTACGGGTAAAACTTACGAAGATGTGCAATGTTCCAGGAGTTGCTCACCGGAATGCCATCTTCGGTCTCAAGGCGGACAGCGCCAGGCCTAGTGACTCGTTTCACCCGGTAAGGGCCTTCCCACTTTGGCGTCAATTTGTTGGAATTCTTGGCAGACTGAACACGCCGAAGAACAAGGTCACCTTCCTCGAGACTTCTAGCGTTAACTTTGCGGCTATGGTAGCGGTGCAAAGCTTGCTGGTAGCGAGCAGCTCGTACAGCAGCCTGAAGACGGTCTTCCTCAAGGAGCAGCGCGTCATCTTGTCGCAGCTGCTCTTGCTCAAGCTCATCATAAGCGAGCACTAGAGGTGACCCGTATACGAGTTCCGTGGGGAGAACTGCCTCTGCTCCATAGACTAGAGCGAAAGGTGTCTGGCCAGTGGCTCGATTTGGCGTCGTACTGATCAACCAAAGAGCCACCGGCAGCACCTCGATCCAGTTTCTTCCGCACCTATGCAGCCTGTCGAAAGTCCTGGTCTTGAGCCCATGCAGCACTTCAGCATTTGTCCTCTCCGCTTGACCGTTGCTTCTCGGGTGAGCAACAGAAGCAAAGCGACCTTGGCGCCAAGATCTTGGATGTACTGCATGAAGGTGCGGCTCGTGAATTGCGTACCGTTGTCGGTGATTATCCTGTTAGGGATCCTGAAGCGGCAAACAATTGACCTGAAGAACTTGACTGCTGACTGTGCTGTCACCTTCCTCACTGCTTCCACTTCCGGCCACTTTGTGAACTTGTCGATTGCAACGTACAAGTACTCAAAGCCCCCGACTGCTCGGGGAAAGGGGCCGAGGATGTCGAGCCCCCAGACCAAAAATGGCCAGGATAAAGGGATCGTCTGGAGAGCTTGAGCTGGCTGGTGTATCTGCTTGGAATGGAACTGGCACGCTTCACACTTGGTTACTTCTGCAGTTGCATCCCGGAGGGCTGTCGGCCAAAAGAAATCTTGCTGGAATGCTTTGTCGGCAAGTGTTCTTGCACCAATGTGGTGACCACATATGCCTCCATGTATCTCTGCCAACAGCTTTTGTCCATCTTCCCGGTGAATACACTTCAATTTCACGCTGTTGAGTCTTCTTCTGTACAGTGTGTTGTCGACAAACTGGTACATACTTGACTGCCGGGCTACTCTTTCCGCTTCTTCTTGCTCTTCGGGAAGTTCTCCTGTCTGAAGGAAACGGACAATCTGCTGTGCCCATGCTGGAGCTTGTGGCTCGACAACAAGGACTAAAGGCACATCTGCTGCTGCGGGAACATCTGCTTTCACGGCGAGAACCTGTGGCTCTGCTGGAGCTTGGTGTTCCCCGGCAAGCTTGCCAGAGCGAAGCTTGTTGGGAGCCTCTGCTTCAACGGAACAAACCCTAGGGCTTGCCGGAGCAGACTGCTCCTCAACACTCTTGGTGTTGATCTTGGGGACCTTCTTCGTGGCGGCTTCGGGAAGCTCTGCCAGAAAATAGTCGCCAGAAATCAACTTCCTCTTCTTGCTTTGTCCAGTTGATGGCGTTACGGATGGTCGAGTCAGCTTGAGCACAAAGATCCACAGGTAACTTAAGTGCGGCGCACTTTGACAGGCCATCGGTAATGTCGTTCTGAGCTCTTGGAACATGCTCCATCTGTAGGCCGTCAAAGTGCTCTTCTAGCTTTCTCACTTCGTCGACGTAGGCTTCCATCAACGGACTCTGATAGTTCTTGTTCACTTGGCGGACGACAAGCTGCGAGTCACCCCTGATAATGATCTTCTTGATCCCAAGGTATGCCGCGATCCTGAGACCGGAAAGCAAACCTTCATATTCTGCAGTATTGTTTGTTGCTTGCTCCTTGGGAAAGTGCATCTGGACTACGTACTTGAGGTGCTCTCCGGTGGGTGCGACAAGCAGCACGCCAGCGCCGGCGCCTTGCAGCGAAAAGGCACCATCAAAGTACATCAGCCACTCTTTGCTTGCTTCCTCGACGGGGATGCTCGTTTCTGGAATTTCTTCATCTGGTGTTGGCGTCCACTCTGCTATGAATTCTGCCAATGCTCTGCTTTGGATAGTTGAAGTACTCTCAAACTTGAGGCCAAAGCTTGACTGTTCCAGTGCCCACTCAACAATCCTGCCTGTCGCTTCTGGATTCTGCAGTATCCTTTTCAGCGGAAAACGAGTGACAACTGTGATTTCATGTGCTTGGAAGTAATGGCGCAGCTTTCTCGAGGCCATGAGAAGGCCGAAAAGCAATTTCTGCACGCCAGAGTACCTTGACCTAGCCCCCTGCAGAAGGGAACTGACAAAGTAAACTGGGCGCTGCACCATTCTCTTCTGTATCTCCTCGCGCATCTGCGCAGATCCATCCTTGTCGGGATCAGAGCTTGTCGGGGAAGCCCCCTGCTTGTCGCTGGATGCGCCTGCCGTGGTCGCTGGCTCATCATCTGCCTCCCTCTCCGCAACTAACGCAGCACTAACCACTTGATTGGTTGCCGTTATATATAGCAGCAGCTTCTCTTGTGGCTTAGGTGCGACAAGTGTTGGAGTGGAGGACAGGTATCTCTTCAAGTCCTGCAGCGCAGCCTCCGCTTCCGGAGTCCATTTCATTGGACCTGCCTTTTTCAATATTTTGAAAAACGGCAGGGCGCGCTCAGCAGACCTAGAGATAAACCTGCTGAGGGCAGCCATGCAACCGGCAAGTCTTCGTACATCCTTGACGCGCTTTGGTGCTTCAATCTGCTCAATGGCCTTGATCTTGTCGGGATTGGCTTCAATTCCCCGCTGAGATATGAAGAACCCGAGAAGCTTGCCGGAGGGGACTCCAAACACACACTTCTCGGGGTTGAGCTTGAGGCTAATCTTGTACAGATTTGCAAAAGTCTCGTCTAAATCTTGAATCAGAGTTGCCTTGTCTTTGCTCTTGACCACTATGCCATCCATATAGGCTTCCACATTTCTGTGTATTTGTGGCTCAAGAGCGACATGAACTGCCCTTGCAAATGTTGAACCAGCATTTTTTAAACCGAAAGGCATCCGTATGAAATGCGGTCTTCTCCTCATCCTCTTCTGCCATGAAGATTTGATGGTATCCTGAGTATGCGTCAAGAAATGAAAGCAAATCACATCCGGCCGTGGAGTCAACAATCTGGTCAATGCGCGGCAAGGGAAATGGGTCTTTGGGACAAGCTTTATTAATATTGGTAAAGTCGATACAAAGCCTCCATTTCCCGTTTGCCTTGCGCACGACTACAGGATTGGCCAACCACGTAGGATGGAGCACTCCTTTGACAAGGCCTGCTGCTTCCAATTTCTTGATCTCTTCTGCGATGAATTCTTGGCGCTCCATTGCTTGCTTCCTGACCTTCTGCTTGACAGGCTGCGCATGAGGACAAACGGCAAGATGGTGCTCAATTACTTTCCTGGGAACACCGGGGATGTCAGACGGTTGCCACGCAAACACGTCGACGTTCGCCCGCAGGAAAGAAATGAGTGCGCTTTCCTATTTAGGGTCGAGAGTGGCACTGATGGTGAAGGTACCACCAGTGCCGTCCTCCTTGGCGGACACCTTCTTGGTCTCTGGCGGAGCTGCCATTGTCTTCTTACACTTGCCAGTGGAGCTCGATGGTGCGTCCTTGACGGCAGCGCAGCACTCCGAAGAGGTGCGCTTGCCGGAGTAGGCATCAGAACTCTTGCCGGACTTGGTCTTCTTCTTCCCCCCGAGAGCTTCAACGGCAGGTGACTTGCGATCTGTTGCGGCTGCCGCTTCCCGGTAGATCTTGTCGGCGCAGATAAGAGCATCCTTCTTGTCGCCAGGGACAGAGATGACGCTTATCGGGCCTGGCATCTTCAGAATGTTGTATGCGTAGTGAGAGGCTGCCATGAACTTGGCGAGTGCTGGACGGCCAAGTATCCCATTGTAAGGCAACGGAAAATCGGCAACGTCAAAAGTGACCCTCTCAGTCCTGAAGTTCAACTCGCTGCCAAATGTCACCGGCAGCGTGACCTTCCCCTTCGGCTTGCTCCTTCCCGGGTTGATTCCTTGGAATGTACCGGTCTCTTCAAGCTTGCTGTCAGGGACCTGGAGTTTCTGGAGTACAGCAGATGAGATCAGGTTCAAGCCGGCCCCACCGTCAACTAGCATCTTAGTGACCTTGAGGTTGCAGATAGTTGGTGAAACCAACATCGGCAAGCACCCGACTACAGTTGTGCGATCAGGGTGGTCCTCAATATCAAAGATGATAGGCGTGCTGGACCATTTCAGAAGCTTGCGTGACTCGACAGGTGGTTCCGCCGCATTGATTTCCCGCACCCACTGCTTGAGTTGGCGGTGCGAAGTATGCAGAGAAGCACCGCCGTCAACGCACAAGACCTTTGTGGCTTTCTGGAACTCCTGCTCACTGGTCTCGACATCATCCATGTCTTCGTCATTATCATCATCTTCATCCTTGTCGCGGCCGCGGGGAGGTCTGTCTCCTTGCCGCTGCTTGGCCTTGCCGCGGCGTCCTCCCCGGCCAGCGTGCTTCTTGCCGGATTCCCCAGCGCCTCCTTGGGCCCTCTCCTTGTCGCGTCGCTCGTATTCAGCCTTTTGCTGCTGGACAAGCTGCTCGACCTTCTTGCAGCTCTGGAGGTCATGGCCCTTGGTGCGGTGGATCTTGCAGTACTGCTTGTCGGTGCCATCCTGCTTGTCGGTGACCGCCACGGCCTGGCAGTTGGTGCATGCGGCAATCTCCTTGCCGGAGCTACCAGCTTTGGCTTTCTTGGCGCCACCTTCGTTGCCGGACTGCTCAACGGCTAGCGCATCTTTGCCTTTTTTCTTCATGTTGTTCCGCCGCTGGTTTTTCTTTGCCGGAGCAGCGTCCTCGCTGTCAGATCCTCCTGCCCCTGTATTCTCTACGGGGAGTTTCCTCCCTTCCTCAGCACGTGCACACTTGTCGGCCAGGGCATACAGCTCGCTGACGTCTTTGATCTTGCACATCGCCATCTCCTCCCGCATCCTGCGGTTATGCCCGTTCTGATGGAACGCGCTGATGACCGCGGCAGGGTGGACATCTGGGATGTTGCGCTGTACACGGCTGAATCTCTGAATATATTTGCGCAGGGGCTCTCCTTCCTTCTGGGCGAGCAGGTGAAGGTCACTCTCTTGGCCAGGAGGTTTGTGGCCGCCTGTAAAGGCGCCGACAAACTGATGGCATAGGTCTGCCCAGGAGGATATGGAGTTGTCCGGCAAATGCATGAGCCAGGACCTGACGTTGGGCTTGAGTACCAATGGGAAGTAGTTGGCAAGGATCTTGTCGTCCCGCCCCCCGGCAGCTTGCACCGCGATGGTGTAGATGCCAAGGAACTCCGACGGATGCGACTTGCCGTCGTACTTCTCTGGTACGTCTGGCTTGAAATTCTTCTTGCTGGGCCACTGGACTTGCCGCAGCTCACGAGTGAACGCAGGGCAACCTACCACGTACGGCAAGTCACCTGGTTCCCCTGGCAAAAGCATGTCGATAGAGGGCCCAGCGCGCTAGTCTGATTGACGCCGCGCTTCTCTTTGGCGCTCGATGCGAGTACGAGCGTCTTCTTGCTGTCGTTCATGAAGAACTTGGCGTTGATCGCGACGAGCTCGTGGATCTGATGACGCGGTGGAGTCGCTGTCGAGGTGGATCCGGCGAGTCGGCGATCTTGGCCTTCGGGGCGGAGAGTGCACAGTGGTTGCACCCCCACCGGTCTTGTCGCCACCGGCTCGTGCCTGGCTGACTTGCCGCGGCTGCGACGTACACGGCTGCCGTGGAGTGTCGCCGTTGGCGAAACCGATGAGACCTTGAATGGTGGACCTCCAGTCGTCGATCTTGTCTGCCGCTGGAGGGTAGTCTAGGAGCAGTTGAGCTCGTGCCAAAGCTTCTGCTGAAGTGACGGGTGGCGGCGGCGAACGGTGTGAGGAGCGGGATATGCTCGGACTTCTAACTATGTTAGAAGGAGCAGTATCTCGTCCAGGCGACCGTGCCCCGCTCATCCCAGCATGTTGGCGTGCAAGCTGGTCTTGAGCACTCCAAGATCCACCAGTTCGATCTTGGTCCAAGAAACGTATGGCACCGTGAGTACCATGACGCTGCCGGTCCCGCACCTCCTGGGATGGGAGCGGTGCATGTACGGACGCCGAGGTCTTGGAGTGCGCCCGGTCGTTGTGGGAGCCGACTGCGCCGCCGATGAGCAGCACAGCCTTGTCCTTGGACCTGGCAGCACCGTGAGCTCCCTCGTCGATGCCCGTTCTTCCGCCGGTGTCTACCCCACCAGCCGTTTGCTCCGGCGGTGGTGGGTTCGGCACGGATAGAGCAGCCACCTCCGAAGCCTTCTTCTTCGGCGGCATGTCGATGAAGACGATGAAGATTTAGCTCATGTGAACGCCGGATCAGGTTCACACAGCCTCGACGCACCTCCCCTACCTGGCGCGCCAAAGATGTCGGGGGACTAATCCACGAACACCTATGGGACCGGCGGACCGAGTCCCTCCTGGGGAAGGCGGATATCGCACGAAGAGCAGATCGAGGCGAAGCACACGAGCAGTTTACCCAGGTTCGGGCCGCACGGATGCGTAAAACCCTACTCCTGCTTTGTGGTTTGTATTGAGTTCTTGCTCAGGAGCGCGGGGTGCTACAGTACACACCAGCAGCTAACGAGACCGAGCATGAGTGTTCTCCCCTTTCGGAACCTCCAAACCCCCTCTACGTTGCGCATGGGCCTCCTTTTATATGCTTAAGGGGTCACCGACAGGTGGCAACGTAGACAAGGGTAAAAATGGAAAGGTGTTGCGGTAGGTGCAACTACCTGCTACAGTGTATCATACCTAACCCTGACGGCAGGAGACAAGGGCATTAAATGCCTGTCTGTGTCGCCCAAATAGTGCGAAAGGGACCGTCAGGGACGCCACAGCACGCCACGATGGCAATCTTGTCAGCGCCGCTTGCCACCGTGCACCCCTGGCTGCACAGCCTCCCGCCACGTTCGCCTGGAAGGGTCCCAGAGCGACACGTTGGTGGATGTGCTGGAGCGCGGGCACAGAGTGGGGGCTTGCCGCGGCAAGTGCCATGCCGCAGTTGTTGTCTTGTCGCGTCCGGGAGCTTGTCGCTCACCGGGCCTTGCCGGGACACATGGCGCGTCACGGCAAGTTCCTTGAGATGCCTTGGTTGGCCTTCTCGGCAAGCTCCTCTTGCCGGGGTCTTGTATGCCTTGGTTTGAATACTTTGTCCTTGAATGGCTCCAAAGGAACCACGGAGGACCTTGGTGGTCACCCGGCAAGCCTTGCCGCGGGATGCTGCGACTGCCCGTGCACAAGTTCGGGATACTAGGGTACCCCTACTCTAGTACACCGACACTCATCCTGAAAAGTTCCCTTCTATTTTTTTCTCATCGAAAGACTTCATGTAGGAGAAGATGGACGTCGGAGAGCCACCAGGGGGCCCACGAGGTAGGGGGCGCGCCCTAGGGGGGGCGCCCCCCACCCTCGTGAGCAGGGTGTGGGCCCCCTGGCCTTCATCTTTGGCGAGGATTTTTCTGTATTTATTTTAAGATGTTCTGTGGAGTTTCAGGACTTTTGGAGTTGCGCAGAATAGGTCTCTAATATTTGCTCCTTTTCCAGCCCAGAATTCTAGCTGTCGGCATTCTCCCTCCTTATGTAAACCTTGTAAAATAAGAGAGAATAGCCATAAGTATTGTGACATAAAGTGAAATAACAGTCCATAATGCAATAAATATCATTATAAAAGCATGATGCAAAATGGACGTAGCAACTCCCCCAAGCTTAGACCTCACTTGTCCTCAAGCGAAAAGCTGATAACAATAAATATGTCCTCATGTTTAGAAGTAGAGGCGTTGATAAAAATAAAATACGGACATGAAGGCATCATGATTATTCTCATAACATCAACATATATAGATTTTGTCATATGATTACCTATATTCAAGTGGTGATCTATTCACAATGCAAGAGTATAAATCATAAACCTTATTGGGCTCCGACAAACTATAATCTCAGTCATTGAAGCAATTGCAATTTATCATAACATCGGAAAGAGTCTATGTCGGAGCTAAAAATCAAGTCCACATACTCAATTATCATTTAGTCCTCCATAATTGCTAACACTCACGCGATACTTGTGGTTACGGAGTTTTAATCGGACACAGAGAAAGATAGGGGCTTTATAGTTTTGCCCCACAACATTTTACCTCAAGGGTAATGTCAACAATAATGGTTCATGCTCCCCTACATCCAATTAGATATATATATATATATATATATATCATGTTCTTTCCAACATGCTGAGCTTGCCAAAGGATAAAATGAAAAAGAAAAGGTGAAGATCACCGTGACTCTTGCAGAAGGTAGAAGATAATAATAAAGGATAGGCCCTTCGCAGAGGGAAGCAGAGGTTGCCATGCACTTTTATGGTTGGATGCATAAAAATCTCAATGCGAAAGAACGTCACTTTATATTGCCCCTTGTGATATGAACCTTTATTATGCAGTCCGTCACTTTTATTACTTCCACATCACAAGATCGTATAAAGCTTATTTCTCCCACACCAATCAATCATACATATTTAGAGAAATTTTTATTGCTTTGCACCGATGACAACTTACTTGAAGGATCTTACTCAATCCATAGGTAGATATGGTGGACTCTCATGGCAAAACTGGTTTAAGGGTATTTGGAAGCACAAGTAGTATTTCTACTTGGTGCTGAGAATTTGGCTAGCATGAGAGGGAAAGGCAAGCTCAACAAGTTATAGGATCCATGACAACATACTTTATCTCAGATATAAGAAAGACATAACTCATCACGTTGTCTTCCTTGTCCAATATCAACTCCTTAGCATGTCATATTTTAATGAGTGCTCCCAATCATAAAAGATGTCAACGATAATATATCTATATGTGAAAACCTCTCTTTCCTTATTACTTCCTATTAATTGCAAGAATGACCAAAGCTATGTTTGCCAACTCCCAACAACTTTTACTCATCATACTCTTTCTATGTGAAGTCATTACTCTCAATAAGATCAATATGAACTTTTTGTTTCTTTTTATTCTTTTTCTCTTTTCTTTTATTCACCCAAGATCATGGCAAAATAATCAATCCCTTGACTCAACACTAATCTTTATTATATATAGCTCATGGACTCGATTACATAGAGAGATCATAAAGCAAACTCAAAACTAGATCATGCCATAAACTTTATTCTACTAGACCAAGATACTACTAATAGGATCGAACTAAGAAAAATGGTAAAGATAGGAGTTGTGATTGTGATACGATACCGGGGCACCTCCCCCAAGCTTGGCAGTTGCCAAGGGGAGTGCCCATACCCATGTGATTATGTCTCCTTCTTCGTTGTCGGTGTAATATTCTTGGCGATGATTCCCCTCAGGATGTGGTTCTCCTCCTCGAGCTTATTGACTTGATGTTTGAGGTCCATTATTTCCTTACGAAGCTTTCCTGTGATAGCTAAAGCTCCTTGCACCCAAGGGTGTTGCATAGCTGCAGGAGAACAAGTGACACTCCTCTTCATATTTTCATAGGTAAGAAATCTAACATTAGAAGGGATAACCGAGTTCGGAATAGATGAGCTCTGTAGTTCCCCCATCGTGAACCCAGCTTGGAGGCGAGAGGTGACTTCTTGATCCTCCATAGCATCTACTCTCATCAAGTCAGCCTCCATCTCTTCCTCCGTTGCTGGCCCAAAATGATCAGCGTCACTGTTTGCCCTTGGTTCCGGTGCCGGATTAGATACCCGGCTCTCCCCGATTGACTCTTGAGAAGACATCTTGCTCTAATTCGCAGCAGCAACAACTTGAAAACAAAAACGGAAGAAATTTGCGTGATATGGGAGTCAAAACCTTCGGGAGAATATATAATGAATTTTTATCGACCAAAATATGTAACGTGCAAGAAAACGGAGTCCGGAAGGCACACGAGGTGCTCACGAGGTAGGGGGCGCGCCCACCACCCTCGTGGGGCCCTCGTGTCCTTCCCGGACTGCTACTTATTTTTCTATTTTTCTAAATATTCCAAAACGGAGAAATATTGCCTTAAAAATTGTTTTGGAGTCGGTTTACTTACCGTACCACATACCTATTCCTTTTCGGAGTCTGGAACGTTCCGAAAGTGTCCCTTATGTATTCCTCCGGGGTTACGGTTTCAATAATATTGGTTTCAACATTTATGGGATTACCTGAGATATAATGTTTGACTCTTTGACCGTTTACCACTTTCGGATTTGTGCCCTCAAAGTTGTTGATTTTTATGGCACCAAAATGATAGACCTCCTCGATAACATAGGGGCCTTCCCATTTAGAGAGAAGTTTTCCTGCAAAAAATCTTAAACGAGAGTTGTATAGCAATACATAGTCACCTACATTAAACTCACGCTTTTGTATCCTTTTGTCATGCCATCTTTTAACTTTTTCTTTAAACAACTTGGCATTTTCATAAGCTTGGGTTCTCCATTCACAAGTGAGCTAATATCAAATAACATCTTCTCACCGGCAAGTTTAAAATCATAGTTAAGCTCTTTAATAGCCCAATATGCCTTATGTTCTAGTTCGAGAGGTAAGTGACATGCTTTTCCATAAACCATTTTATACGGAGACATACCCATAGGATTTTTTTATGCAGTTCTATAAGCCCATAATGCATCATTAAGTTTCTTGGACCAATTCTTTCTAGACCTATTAATAGTCTTTTGCAAAATTAATTTGAGCTCTCTATTGCTCAACTCTACTTGACCACTAGACTATGGGTGATAAGGAGATGCAATTCTATGATTAACATCATATTTAGCCAGCATTTTACGGAAAGCACCATGAATAAAATGTGAACCACCATCAGTCATTAAATATCTAGGGACTCCAAACCTCGGGAAAATAACTTCTTTAAGCATTCTAATAGAAGTGTTATGATCAGCACTACTAGTTGGAATAGCTTCTACCCACTTAGTAACATAATCAACAGCAACTAGAATATGTGTGTATCCATTAGAGGCAAGAAAAGGTCCCATATAATCAAAGCCCCAAACATCAAACGGTTCAATAACAAGTGAATAATTCATAGGCATTTCTTGACGTCTACTAATATTACCAATTCTTTGACATTCATCACAAGACAAGACAAACTTACGGGCATCCTTGAAGAGAGTAGGCCAATAAAAACTAGATTGCAATACCTTACGTGCAGTTCTATCTCCAGCGTGGTGTCCTCCATAAGACTGGGAGTGACACTTGCATAGGATCTGTTCATATTCATGATCAGGTACACAACGTCTAATAACACCATCTACTCCTTCTTTATAAAGATGTGGGTCATCCCAAAAGTAATGTCTCAAATCATAGAAGAACTTTTTCTTTTGCTGGTATGTGAAGCTAGGTGGTATAAACTTAGCAAAAATATAATTAGCATAATCAGCATACCATGGAGTACTACGAGAAGTACTTATAACATTTAATTGTTCATCAGGAAAGTTATCATTAATAGGTAGTGGGTCATCAAGAATATTTTCTAACCTAGACAAGTTGTCTGCAACAGGGTTCGTAGCTCCCTTTCTATCAACAATATATGCAAATCAAATTCTTGTAGCAAGAGAACCCATATAATAAGTCTAGGTTTAGCATCTTTCTTTTCCATAATATATTTGATAGCAGCATGATCAGTTTGAATAGTTACTTTAGAATCAACAATATAAGATCTGAACTTATCACAAGCAAATACAACTGCTAAAAGCTCTTTTTCAGTAGTAGCATAATTTCTTTGAGCATTGTCTAGAGTCTTACTAGCATAATGAATAACATTTAATTTCTTATCAACTCTTTACCCTAGAACAACACCTATAGCATAATCACTAGCATCACACATAATTTCAAAGGGTAGGTTCCAATCAGGTGGCTGAACAACAGGTGCAGTGACTAATGCTTTCTTAAGTATTTCAAATGCTTCTACACAATCATCATCAAAGACAAATGGTATATCTTTTTGCAATAAATTAGTCAAAGGTCGAGAATTTTTGAGAAGTCCTTAATGAACCTCCTGTAAAATCCGGTGTGACCAAGGAAACTTCTTATACCTTTGACGTCCTTGGGACATGGCATCTTTTCAATAGCATCAACCTTGGCTTTATCAACTTTAATACCTCTTTCAGAAACTTTGTGCCCCAAGACAATACCTTCATTAACCATAAAGTGGCACTTTTCCCAATTCAAGACAAGATTAGTTTCTTCACATCTCTGCAAAACTCGATCAAGATTGCTCAAGCAATCATCAAAAGAGGAACCATAGAAGGAAAAGTCGTCCATGAAAACCTCACAAATCTTTTCACAAAAGTCAGAGAATATAGCCATCATGCATCTTTGAAAGGTAGCAGGTACATTACATAAACCAAAAGGCATACGTCTATAAGCAAAAGTACTAAAAGGGCATGTAAAAGTAGTGTTTGATTGATCTCTAGCCGACACAGGTATTTGAGAGAAACCAGAATAACCATCTAGAAAACAATAGTGTGTATGTTTGCATAATCTTTCTAGCATTTGATCAATAAAAGGTAAGGGGTAATGATCTTTCTTAGTAGCTTTATTTAATTTGCGGAAATCAATTACCATCCTATAACCTGTAATAATTATTTGTGGAATCAATTCATCTTTATCATTAGGAACAACAGTAATACCTCCCTTCTTAGGGACACAATGGACAGGACTTACCCACTCACTATCAGCAATGGGATAGATTATACCTGCCTCCAGAAGCTTTAGTATTTCTTTTCTTACCACTTCTTTCATTTTAGGATTCAGACGTCGTTGAGGATCACGAACGGGTTTGGCATCTGCTTCCAAATTAATTTTATGTTAACATAGAGTGGGACTAATGCCCTTAAGATCATCAAGAGTATATCCAATAGCAGCACGATGCTTCTTCAGAGTTTTCAATAATCTTTCTTCTTCATGCTCTAAAAGGTTGGCACTAATATAACAGTATATTCTTCTTTTCATCAAGATAAGCATATTTAAGATTATTAGGCAAAGGTTTAAGCTTAAACACGGGATCACCCTTGGTTGGAGGAGGATCCCCTAAAATTTCAACAGGAAAATTGTGTTGCAGAATAGGTTCCTATTTAAAGAATACTTCATCCATTTACCTTCTTTCATTCATGAACATATCGTTTTCATGGTCTAGCAAATAGTGTTCTAAAGGATCACTAGGAGGTACGGCAATAGAAGCAAGACCAATAATTTCATCCTTACTAGGTAATTCTTCCTCACGATGTTGTTTACTAAATTTAGAGAAATTAAACTCAGGAACCATATCATCCAATCCAATAGTAACAACATTCTTAGTGCAATCTATGGTAGCATTGACAGTATTTAAGAAGGGTCTACCAAATATAATGGGACAAAAGCTATCTTGCAGAGAAGTAAGAACAAGAAAATCAGCAGGATATTTAGTTTTCCCACACAAGACTTCAACATCTCTAACAATTCCAATTGGTGAAATAGTATCTCTATTGGCAAGTTTAATTGTAACATCAATATCTTCTAACTCAACAGGTGCAATTTTATTCTTAATTTCTTCGTATAAAGTATGCGGTATAACACTAGCACTTGCACCCATATCACATAAGCCATGATAACAATGATCTCCTATTTTAACAGAAATAACAGGCACGCCTACCACAGGTCTATGTTTATCTTTAGCACAAGGTTTAGCAATTCTAGCAGTTTCACCTTCGAACTGAATAACATGCCCATCAATATTATCAGACAAGAGATCTTTAACAATAGCAATATTAGGTTCTACTTTAACTTGCTCAGGAGGTGTATAAGTTCTAATATTGCTTTTACGAACAACAGTTGAAGCTTTAGCATGATCCTTTATTCTAACAGGGAAAGGTGGTTTCTCAATATAAGAAGTAGGAACGATAGGATCATTATAAGTGACAGTCTTTTCTTCAACTTTAATAGGTGCAACTACTTTTACTTCTATGGGAGGATGATATTTAAACCACTTCTCGTTAGGGATATTAACATAAGTAGCAAAAGATTCACAGAAAGAAGCTACTATCTCAAAGTCAAGTCCATATTTAGTGCTAAACTTACAGAAAAATATTGGTATCCATAAAAGATTCAGCACAATCAAACTTAGGTGTCATACCTGACTCCTTACCTTCGTCGAGGTCCCAATCTTCAGAGTTGCATTTAATTCTATCTAATAAATTCCATCTGAATTCAATAGTCTTCATCATAAAAGAGCCAACACAAGAAGTATCGCGCATGGTCTGATTATTATGAGAAAGCCGAGCATAAAAACTTTGCATAATTATTTCTCTTGAGAGCTCATGATTGGGGCATGAATATAACATTGATTTAAGACTCCCCCAAGCTTGAGCGATGCTTTCTCCTTCGCGAGGCCAGAAATTATATATATAATTGCAATCACGATGAACAAGATGCATAGGGTAATACTTTTGATGAAATTCCAGCTTCAATCTTTTATAGTCCCATGATCTCATATCATCACATAGCCTATACCATATCAATGCGTCTCCCTTCAAAGATAAAGGGAAGACCTTATTCTTAGCAACATCATCGGGTATACCTGCAAGCTTAAATAATCGACAAACTTCATCCACATATATTAAGTGCTCATCAGGATGCTTTGTTCCATCTGTAAAAGGGTCAGCTAGCAGTTTTTCCATCATACCCGAAGGAAATTCAAAAGGAGTTTCATTTTCAATAGGTTCAGTAGGTTGAGGAGCAACTCTTTGCTCTACTGGACGAGGTGAAGATACCCCGAACAAGCCCCTTAGAGAATTACTTTCCATAGTAACAAGTGACAGTAAATTTCAGCACACTATATAAATTTTTCCTTACCAAATTCCACCTACCAAAAGCGCTACACTCCGCGGCAACGGCACCAGAAAAGAGTCTTGATGACCCAAAAGTATAGGGGATCTATCCTAGTCCTTTCGATAAGTAAGAGTGCCAAACCCAATGAGGAGCAGAAGGAAATGATAAGCGGTTTTCAGCAAGGTATTCTCTGCAAGTACTCAAATAAGTAGTAAGAGATAGTTTTGTGATAGGATGAATTGTAACGAGCAACGAGTAACAAAAGTAAATAAAGTGCAGCAAGGTGGCCCAATCCTTTTGTAGCAAAGCACAAGCCAGAACAAACTCTTATAATAGGAAAAGCGCTCCCGAGGACACATGGGAATATCGTCAAGCTAGTTTTCATCACGTTCATATGATTCACGTTCTATACTTTGATAATTTGATATGTGGGTGGACTGGTGCTTGGGTGCTGTTCTTACTTGAACAAGCATCCCACTTATGATTAACCTCTATTGCAAGCATCCGCAACTACAACAAAAGTATTAAGGTAAACCTAACCATAGCATGAAACATATGCATCCAAATCAGCCCCTTACGAAGCAACACATAAACTAGGGTTTAAGCTTCTGTCACTCTAGCAACCCATCATCTACTTATTACTTCCCAATGCCTTCCTCTAGGCCCAAATAATGGTGAATTGTTATGTAGTCGACGTTCACATAACACTACTAGAGGCTAGACAACATACATCTTATCAAAATATCAAACGAATACCAAATTCACATGACTACTAATAGCAAGACTTCTCCCTTGTCCTCAGGAACGAACGTAATTACTCACAAAGAATATTCATGTTCATAATCAGAAGGGTAATAATATGCATATAGGATCTGAACATATGCTCTTCCACCAATTAAACCAACTAGCATCAACTACAAGGAGTAATCAACACTACTAGCAACCTACTAGCACCAATCCCGGACTTTGAGACAAGAATTGGATGCAAGAGATGAACTAGGGTTTGGAGATGAGATGGTGCTAGTGAAGATGTTGATGGAGATTTCCCTCTCCCGATGAGAGGAGCGTTGGTGATGACGATGGTGATGATTTCCCCCTCCTGGAGGGAAGTTTCCTCGGCAGAACAGCTCTGCCGGAGCTCTAGATTTGATCCGCCAAGGTTCCGCCTCATGGCGGCGGAGTCTCGTCCCGAAAAGTTCCCTTCTATTTTTTTCTCATCGAAAGACTTCATGTAGGAGAAGATGGACGTCGGAGAGCCACCAGGGGGCCCACGAGGTAGGGGGCGCGCCCTAGGGGGGGCGCCCCCCACCCTTGTGAGCAGGGTGTGGGCCCCCTGGCCTTCATCTTTGGCGAGGATTCTTCTTTATTTATTTTAAGACGTTTTGTGGAGTTTCAGGACTTTTGGAGTTGCGCAGAATAGGTCTCTAATATTTTCTCCTTTTCCAGCCCAGAATTCCAGCTGCCAGCATTCTCCCTCCTTATGTAAACCTTGTAAAATAAGAGAGAATATCCATAAGTATTGTGACATAAAGTGAAATAACAGTCCATAATGCAACAAATATCGATATAAAAGCATGATGCAAAATGGACGTATCAATACACATATTCATAATATTGAAGCCAAAAGATGCAAAGTTAATAATGATAGTGCAACTTATTTGTGGCACTGCCGTTTAGGTCATATTGGTGTAAAGCGCATGAAGAAACTCCATGTTGATGGGCTTTTGGAATCACTTGATTATGAATCACTTGATGCTTGCGAACCATGCCTCATGGGAAAGATGGCTAAGACTGCATTCTCCGGAACAATGGAGCGAGCAACTGACTTATTGGAAATAATACATACTGATGTATGCGGTCCGATGAGTGTTGAGGCTCACGGTAGGTATCGTTATTTTCTAACCTTCACAGATGATTTGAGCATATATGGGTATATCTACTTAATGAAACATAAGTCTGAAACATTTGAAAAGTTCAAAGAATTTCAGAGTGAAGTGGAAAATCATCATAACAAGAAAATAAAGTTTCCTACGATCTGATCGTGGAGGTGAATATTTGAGTTACGAGTTTGACCTTCATTTAAAACAATGTGGAATAGTCTCACAACTCATGCCACCTGGAACACCACAGTGTAATGGTGTGTCCGAACATCGTGACCGTACTTTATTAGATATGGTGCGATCTATGATGTCTCTTACCGATTTAACACTATCGTTTTGGGGTTATGCATTAGAGACAACTACATTCACGTTAAATAGGGCACCATCTAAATCCGTTAAGACGACACCGTATGAACTATGGTTTGGCAAGAAACCAAAGCTGTCATTTCTTAAAGTTTGGGGTTGCGATGCTTATGTGAAAAAAGTTTCAAACTAATAAGCTCGAACCCAAATCGGAGAAGCGTGTCTTCATAGGATACCCAAAAGAAACTGTTGGGTACACCTTCTATCACAGATCCGAAGGCAAGATCTTTGTTGCTAAGAATGGATCCTTTCTAGAGAAGGGGTTTCTTTCAAAAGAAGTGAGTGGGAGGAAAGTAGAACTTGATGAGGTAATTGTACCTTCTCTCGAATTGGAAAGTAGCTCGTCACAAAAATCAGTTCTAGTGATGCCTACACCAACTAGAGAGGAAGCTAATGATAATGATCATGAAACTTCAGTGATGCCTACACCAACTAGAGAGGAAGCTAATGATAATGATCATGAAACTTCAGATCAAGTTACTACCGAACCTCGTAGGTCAACTAAAGTATGGTCCGCACCAGAGTGGTACAGTAATCCTATTCTGGAAGTCATGTTACTAGACCATGACGAACCTATGAACTATGAGGAAGCGATGATGAGACCAGATTCCACGAAATGGCTTGAGGCCATGAAATCTGAGATGGGATCCATGTATGAGAACAAAGTATGGAACATGGTTGACTTACCCGATTATCGTCAAGCCATAAAGAAAAAATGGATCTTCAAGAAGAAGACTGACACTAACGGTAATGTTACTATCTACAAAGCTCGACTTATTGCGAAAGGTTTTCGACAAGTTCAAGGAGTTGACTACGATGAGACCTTCTCACTCGTAGCGATGCTTAAGTCTGTCCAAATCATGTTAGAAATTGCCACATTTTATGAAATTTGGCAAATGGATGTCAAAACTACATTCCTTAATGGATATCTTAAAGAAGAGTTGTATATGATGCAACCAGAAGGTTTTGTCAAAAAGTGCTAACAAAGTGTGCAAGCTCCAGCGATCCATTTATGGACTGGTGCAAGCCTCTCAGAGTTGGAATATACGCTTTGATAGTGTGATCAAAGCATATGGTTTTATACAGACTTTTGGAGAAGCCTGTATTTACAAGAAAGTGAGTGGGAGCATTACAACTTTTCTGATAAGTATATGTATGACATATTGTTGGTCAGAAATGATGTAGAATTTTCTGGAAAGCATAAAGGAGTGTTTGAAAGGATTTTTTCAAAGAAAGACCTCAGTGAAGCTGCTTACATATTGGGCATCAAGATCTATAAAGATAAATCAAGACGCTTGGTAAGACTTTTGACAAGTACATACCTTGATAAGATTTCGAAAGAGTTCAAAATAGGATTAGTCAAAAAGGAGTTCTTGCCTGAGTTGTAAGGTATGAAGTTGAGTAAGACTCAAAACCCGACCATGGCAGAAGATAGAGAGAGAAGGAAAGTCATTCCCTATGCCTCGGCCATAGGTTCTATAAAGTATGCCATACTGTGTTGTGTACCTTGCCATGAGTTTGGAAAGGGGGTACGATAGTGATCTAGGAGTGGATAACTGGACAACGATCAAAGTTATCCTTAGTTACCTAAGAGGACAAAGGAAATATTTCTCGGTTATGGAGGTGATAAAGAGTTCGTCGTAAAGAGTTACATCGATGCAAGCTTTTACACCAGTCCGATTGACTCTAAGTCTCAATCTGGATACACATTGAAAGTGGGAGAAATTAGCTAGAGTAGCTCCATGAGCATTGTAGACATAGAATATTTGCAAAATACATACGACTCTGAATGTAAAAGAACCATTGACTATGCTTCTCTCACAAGCAAAACATGATCACACCTTAGTACTCTTTGGGTGTTAATCACATATATAGCGATGTGAACTAGATTATTGACTCTAGTAAACCCTTTGGGTGTTGGTCGCATGACGATGTGAACTATTTGTGTTAGATCACATGACGATGTGAACTAGTTTATTGACTCTAGTGCAAGTGGGAGACTGAAGGAAATATGCCCTAGAGGCAATAATAAAGTTGTTATTTATATTTCCTTATATCATGATAACTATCTATTATTCATGCTATAATTGTATTAACCGGAAACTTAGTACATGTGTGAATACATAGAAAAAACAGAGTGTCCCTAGTATGCCTCTACTTGACTAGCTCATTCATCAAAGATGGTTAAGTTTCCTGACCATGGACATGTGTTGTCATTTGATGAACGGGATCACATCATTAAGAGAATGATGTGATGGACAAGACCCATCCGTTAGCTTAGCATAATGATCGTTAAGTTTTATTGCTATTGCTTTCTTCATGACTAATACATGTTCCTCTTACTATGAGATTATGCAACTCCCAAATACCGGAGGAACACTTTGTGTGCTATCAAATGTCACAACATAACTGGGTGATTATAAAGATGCTCTACAGGTGTCTCCGATGGTGTTTGTTGAGTTGGCATAGATCAAGATTAGGATCTTTCACTCCAAGTATCGGAGAGGTATCTCTGGGCCCTCTCAGTAATGCACATCACTATAAGCCTTGCAAGCAATGTGACTAATGAGTTAGTTATGGGATGATGCATTACAGAACGAGTAAAGAGACTTGCTGGTAACGAGATTGAACTAGGTATGAGGATACCAACGATCGAATCTCGGGCAAGTAACATACCGATGACAAAGGGAATAATGTTTGTGGTCATAAGGTTCGACCGATAAAGGTCTTTGTAGAATATGTAGGAACCAATATGGGCATCCAGGTTCCGCTATTGGTTATTGACCAGAGAGATGTCTCGTTCATGTCTACATAGTTCTCGAACCCGTAGGGTCCACACTCTTAATGTTCGTTGATGATATAATATTATATGAGTTATGTATGTTGGTGACCGAATGTTGTTCAGAGTCCCGAACGAGATCACGGACATGACGAGGAGCTCCGGAATGGTCCGGAGGTAAAGATTGATATATAGGATGATATGGTTCGGCCAAGGGGTGAAGCCCACGAGGCTTTAGGTCGCTGCAAAAGGAGTTTTGCGGAGGCCAGGGGGCCAAACGTTGGAGACCTTGGCGTCTGGCCCTGGGCCAGACGCCGAGGCCCATGGCGTCTAGGCCAGACACCAAGGATTGTGGCGTTTGGTCTTGGAGTCCTAGTGGGACTCTTGCCTTTCGTGCAAAACCGACTTTGAGGAGTCTTTTGCTCCAAGGTTCGACCCCAAGGCTCAACATATAAATAGAGGGGCAGCGCTAGCACCAAAGACACATTAAGAAACACCAAGCCATGTGCCGGCAACCCTGTCCCCTCTAGTTTATCCTCCATCATAGTTTTTGTAGTGCTTAGGCGAAGCCCTGCGAAGATTGGTCTTCACCAACACCGTCACCACACCGTCGTGCTGCCGGAACTCATCTACTACTTCGCCCCTCTTGCTGGATCAAGAAGGCGAGGACGTCATCAAGCTGAACGTGTGCTGAATGCGGAGGTGCCGTACGTCCAGTACTTGATCGGCGCGGATCGTGAAGGTGTACGACTACATCTACCGCATTGATAAATGCTTCCATTTTCGGTCTACAAGGGTACGTAAACACACTCTCCCCTCTCGTTGCTATCCATCTCCTAGATAGATCTTGCGTGATCATAGGATATTTTTTGAAATACTGCGTTCCCCAACAACCTTGGTTTCATAACTGAGGGAAATACTTATTGTAGCTGTACTGCATCATCCCGTCCTCTTTGGGGAAGTACCGACGCAGTTTGAAGCCGCATCACATCCTGATATGCATCTAATCTATGTGGATGAAGTTTGTGGATTATTTTAAGACTGCAGGTTTATCCTAATATGGAGTTAAGAAGAAGTTTTTCCCTTTATCTTTGGGGGAAAAGGCATTGACATGGTATAGACTATGTGATGATATTGGAACGTGGGATTGTAACCGGTTGAAATTGAAATTTCATCAAAAGTTGTTCATATGCATCTGGTTCATCGTGATCGGAATTATATATATATATAATTTTTTTCTTATGCGGGAGATGGCACACCTAAACCATCTGAACAAATTAAAGTTGAACCTAATATTTCTATGGTTAAGGATCTCTTAGTCGATAATATTGATGGGCATGTTATTTATTTTTGCGATGCTGCTGCTAGAATTGCTAAACCTGTTAGAAATGAACGAGATATGCTAGATAAGAATAAATCTATAGTGGGCATGCGTGTCATTTCTGTTAAAATTGGACATCATTGCTATCATGGTTTATGTGACATGGGTGCTAGTGTTGGTGCTATTCCTATTACTCTATATCAAGAAATTATGAATGATATTGCACTTGCTGAGATTGAATATATTGATGTCACTATTAAGCTAGCAAATAGATATACTATTTCACCGCTCGTGATTTTTAGAGATGTTGAAGTCTTATGTGGTAAGATCAAGTACACTACTGATTTCTTAGTACTTGGTTCTCAACAAGATAATTATTGTCCCATTATATTTGTTACACCTTTCTTGAATATTGTTAATGCTGAAATTGATTGTGTCAAAGAAAAGGTTAAAGTCAAATTTGGTGATGTATCTCATGAGTTTAATTTCTCTAAATTCCGTAGACAACATCATGATAAAGAATTTCCTAGTAAAGATGAAATTATTGGTCTTGCTTCTATTGTCGCTCCTCGTACAGATTCGTTAGAACAATATTTGCTAGACCATGAAAATAATATGCATATGAATGAAAGAAATGAGATATACAAGATATTCTTTGATAAAGCACATATCCTTAAACATAATTTGCCTGTTGAAACTCTTGGAGGCCCTCCTCCACCTAAGGGTGATCCTGTGTTTGAATTGAAACAATTGCCTGATACATTGAAATATGCTTATCTTGATGAAAAGAAAACCTATCATGTTATTATTAGTGTTAACCCTTCAGAGCATGAAGAAAAGAGATTACTTAAAACTCTGAAGAAGCACCGTGCCACTATTGGATATACTCTTGATGATCTTAAGGGCATTAGTCCTACTCTATGTTAGCACAAGATTAATATGGAACCTGATGCTAAGCCGGTTGTTGATCACCAATGATGGTTAAATCCTAAGACGAATGATGTGGTAAGAACTGAAATACTAAAGCTTCTGGAAGCAAGTATAATCTATCTCATAGCTGATAGTAGATGGGTAAGTCTTGTTCATTGTGTCCCTCAGAAAGGAGGCATTACCGTTGTTCCTAATGATAAAAATGAACTTATTCCACAAAGAATTGTAACTGGTTATTATAGGATGGTAATTGATTTTAGGAAATTAATCAAAGCTACTAGAAAAGATCACTACCCCTTGCCTTTTATAGATCACATGTTAGAAACACTATCTAAGCACACACACTTTTGTTTTCTTAATGGATACTCTTGTTTCTCTCAAATACCTGTGTCACAAGAAGATCAAGAGAAAACTACTTTTACTCGCCCTTTTGGAACTTATGCTTATAGATGTATGCCTTTTGGTTTATGCAATGCACCTGCTACCTTTCAAAGATGTATGACTAATATATTCTCTGATTTTTGTGAACAAATTGTTGATGTTTTTATGGATGATTTCTCTATTTACGGGACTTCTTTTGATGATTGCTTGAGCAACCTTGATCGAGTTTTGCATAGATATGAACAAATTAATCTTGTCTTGAATTGGGAGAAGTGCCACTTTATGGTGAATGAAGGTATCACTACTAGAAAAACGGCTATAGCTAATATGGACATTAATGACGCACCATGTATGTGGTGCGCCACTGCTCTATAGCAGTGACGCACCAGATACAGGTACGCCATTATTGACATATTACTAATGGCGCACCTGGTGTGTGGTGCGCCATTACTAGTTTTGAAAAAAATAAAAAAATGTTAGCAGTGGAGCACCAGGGGATAGTGCGCCATTACTAGTTGACATAGTAATGGCGCACCTGTACAAAGTGTGCCATTACTATGTGCATGACTGGGTCAAACCTTGGTCAAACTTAGTAATGGCGCACTTTGCATAGGTGCCATTACTATGTCAAACTTACTAATGGCGCACCTACACAAAGTGCGCTATTACTAACTTTGACCAAGTCATACACATAGTAATGGCGCACTTTGTGAAGGTGCGCCATAACCAAATGCACCCCCAAGTGGACCGCCTTTTCAGTTAAATAAAATAAAATAAAATGATGGAAATGTCAAAAAAATAAAAGAAAATAAGTGTCCCACGTGATATGTGGTCTAGTTGTTGGGAAATTTTACAAATATGAATTTTGACTTTATTTGCAAAATCTCTCTGGAATTAAGTTAAATGGGCATAACTTTTGCATACGAACTCGGATTAAAAAGTTTTTTATATGAAAAATCATCTACTCGAAAAGTTACATCCGAATTCAACAGAGGGAACTTTGTTGAAGATTTTCAGAATCCCCAAAAACCTAACAGAATAAAAGATACGGGGCTTTTAAGATCTAGAGGGGGGAAATAGAAAAAAATTCAAACTTAGTAATGGCGCACCATTTGCTAGGTGCGCCACTATTAACAGAAAAAAATTGATTTCGAATTTTTTTTGCAAAAAATGTTCAAAATATGATACGTAATATGACCGGGAAGTTTGAAATATTTTTTTCAAAATTTCATCACAATGATGAACATGAACAAAGTCATAGACATCAACAAGGTTTAATAGTATTGATATGATAGATATATCAACAAGTGCCTCTTAAGTGAGCTGGTGCTGGGGTTGGATAGAACTGCGAAGTTAAGCGTGCTCGGGCTTTGTTACTAGTGGCGTGGTAATAGTGGCACACCTATAGTGCACCATTAATGGAAAAAATAGGTGCGCCACTAATAGGCCTTTTTCTAGTAGTGTATTATCTTGGGGCATAAAATTTCTGAATGAGGTATTGAGGTAGACAAAGCTAAAGTTGATGCAACCGAGAAAATGCCATGCCAGAAAGATACTAAAGGTATAAGAAGTTTTTTTGGTCATGCTGGTTTCTATAGGAGATTCATTAAAGACTTCTCTAAAATTTCTAGGCCTCTTACTAATCTCTTGCAAAAATATGTTCCATTTGTTTTTGATGATGATTGTGTAGAAGCCTCTGAAACACTTGATACATCTCCAACATATCTATAATTTTTTATCGTTCCATGCTATTATAGTATCAATCTTGGATGTTTTATATGCAATTACAAGCAATTATATATCATTTTTGGGACTAACCTATTAACTTTATGCCCAGTGCCAACTGCTGTTTTTTGCTTGTTTTTGGTTTTCTAGAATATCAGTACCAAACAAAGTCCAAATGCCATGAAACTTTTCGAAGTTTTTTTCTGGATATAAGAGACCATGGAAGCTTCGGGAGAGGGCCAGAAGATGAAGGAGTGGCTCATGGGGCCCATGTTCACCCGTTTGACCTAATTCCGCCTCTATAAATTCTCTAAAATCAGGAAACCAACAGGGAGCCAGCCAAAATACCTTTTCCGCCGCCACAAGCTTTTGTTCTCGAGAGATCCCATCTGAAGGCCTTTTTCGGCACTCTGCCGGAGGGGGAATC